>NW_013543439.1:490148-604803 GCF_000499545.2 Eimeria tenella
CGGTTATTCTGGTGCAACAGAATAACCGACACTTTGCCCGAGAGTGCGTCGCGCCAAACCTCTTCAGACCTCAGAAACAATATTTGTCTATGTGTCTTGAACTTTTATTGCTAAGTAGAGTAAAGGCTTTGTTCGAATCTTCTCTCCCATGAGCAAAAGCTAGACATTGACAAAGTGACGAAATCCACCCTACAGTGTAAAAGCGGTTGGTCACGAAAGGAAAATTCTACATGTGGTAGCGGCGGCTTTGCTGCATTCACTTGCCATCCTGCCTTCATCATGGGTCGTTGCCTGTGGAAAATGTAGTATGCAACTTAACAGAAGGCGAAGAACAACTGTTCGGAAATAGTACGCTTCATAAGCATGCCATAACATCATGAGCGCACTTTCTGTTGCAGTCATCTTTCAGACGTGCATATGCATGTTACGCCGCTGTTAAAATTCCTCTAAAAGTTTGCTTAATGCAATCACAGATGCCCTGTGCACTTTGTTCGGGGTACAAAGTCGGTACTCGTTGTAGTGTTAACGCCTTGACGTTTCTAGTGCACCAGGAGGCAACACTTATCGCGCAGAAAACGATTCGTTCAAACGGAACATCATTATATTTTTAAATCCTATGGAATTCGCACGCGGGATACAATAACAAAATTGCCTGCACAAGCCGCGTTGTGCGGGTGACTAACCAGCCCGAAGCCATGCGAAGATTTTACTTAACCCCCCCCATACACTTGCTCTTTTCGTATCTTGGCCCAGATTAAGGAAACGTCCAATTCATCTGCTGTGACTAGAATTCTTGAGCTGATAGCGTAACAGAATATGAGACATTTCAATCGAAAGACAGCGAATGATTAAGAAGAACTCTCAGCAATGCACGGAACAGCAATCGTGCAGTGCACTCCACTCACGGACTAATCACACAAGCAGACGTATATTCCATAATTATATTCGCTATGAGGTGCAGGTAAATACGGCAAAAACCAGAACCCAATTAAAAACACGTGGCGAGTCTTGAGAGATTGGGAAGTCCTATGGAAGTAGTTCGTTCCCTTGGGATGGCTGTCTTGGGACTGTTGCTCACTATTGCTATCAAGTGCACAGCATGCTTGCCTAAAATTCTAAAAAGCGCAAAATTAAATAACGGTAAATGCTGAATTTGGTGTTCACTTCCAACTCACAGAAAGATAACGCGTATCCAATTGTGTACTGCAAGTAGAGCAGGTTTCTAAGCACAACAAAACGATAATTTCTACGCATCTTCGAATATATTCCTTTTCCTATGGTCTCTGCAACAGGGCTGGCAGAGTGATGCATTTTTCGTTTTTGCCAAAAGTGTCACTTTCTCGCAGTAATTATGCACAGCTTCTTACCACAACTCGTGTATGTAGTTCCTGGAGCTAGGCGCTACATAGCCCTTAAAATATGAGCAGGGTACGTCGTACAATTTTGAAATAGGCTTTTCTTTTGTCAGCATAGAAACACGACAAATAGGAGGGAATCGTCACGCACAGCCTGCCAGAAAAAGCTTGCCCTGCTTGTTCACATCTGACAGTTGCCCGACTTCAAGAAGTGAGTTTCAGGCCTCACTAGTATAATGCAATGGAAGCAGTGTACCACTTTCGAGCAGCGCGCAGCAACTAGTGAGCGACAGCAGCCCAAGTTTGGCCTTGACCTGATAGAGTTGACGCATGCATTAACACCAATGCAAATTGTCAATATCTAGCCAAAGCACTTAGCGTGAAGCTGTTCATGCAAGGAAATAACGCAGACTACGCGAGGACGCAGCCTTTCAGCGTGATTTGATATTTAAGGGAAAGAACTTTTGTTCGCAGTGGATCGGCAGGGGGCAGCCAGTAAAGTTTTGTGCATGCGTCTGGGGCAATAAAAGCATGTTTGATACTTCTGATTACTGCACTCACCTCCTGAATTCAAATTGCACGCCGCTTCTGTCGGCAATTTGAAGATGGCTGTGAAGCAATTTACTGATTGTGCCGGGGGTCTAGAAGGGTTTTCATGCATCTAGCTGTGTTGGGACCACCTATTGCCGTAGACACGAAATGAGTAAACCAAGCGTGTCCAATCACCACGCCAACATGATATTCTAGAGCTGTCCCGGTGCAGCATAGCTCTGACCCATTTAGCCGGCTGATTAGAGGCATTTTGGTCGAGCTCTTTCAGCAGCTGTGCACAAGATGAACGAGCCGTCTCGACTAAAGCAAATATGCGCTATGTTTGTGTGGATTCCGCAAGGAAGAGACGCTGAACTGTTTACAGCCACACCGGCGTCTGACGGGAAAAGCGGAGAATGCAATGCTTCATTTAAAATTTTAAACTGGCGCCCCTCCTTCGAAATGCACTACGCTAGCTATGTATTGCTCATTCCTTTACCAGCGGTTAGCAAATCGCTAGAAAGGAGGTAACGGCGCATATCGTATTATATTCAGCATGCACACTGAGCGTCAGATGCTCACAGACACACTGAAAGAAGATAATATCAACTCCACATCACACGCTCAGGCGAAAAATGTCAATCTCACGCATACGGACTACACGACACTTTGCAGAACGGGTTAAAAGCCTCATGCATCAGCTTTTTTGCGAAATGTCTATCTTAATGCCGAATCGTACTTCATGACGCCAGACCTCAGCAATTCCTACAGAACAACTTGCAGGCAGGAAACCTCCCAGCCGCCTCCTGCCTTCCCAAAAAAAGGAACGTTACCTACGTCCTGCGAACAAGCGGAAGAGAATATCGAGCTTACTGGTTTGCAGTACCTAGCTTCGATCGATTCCGTTGAAAAGAATCACGGCTGCGGTGTGATGACACCACGCAGATCGTCAGACAACAACTGACGTGCGGATGTTTTGCCAACTGAATCTCTGTGGAGGCGCCAGTCCTTCAGGTCCTCACTACCCAGCGTGGGAAACCAAAATCGAGGCAAGGAAGAAGTTCCAAACTGGGGGAGACTGAGTCCACTGACGTCCGCACGATGCTAATTCATAGTATGGCTCACTAGCAATTAAACTTTGTCCTTCCGGAATATGGGCAACCCGTCACGATGAAAGACGCATGTAATCGCATGCATTGTTGTGCCCGCTCCTCGCGTAGGAAAGACTTAACCAGGATGGCTGCCTTTTGGATAAGTTCGCGCCTACTTTCTTTTTTGAAAGGCAAAGCAAAATTCTATCTGCTCCTCGTGATGCTTTGGCCTCGCATAAATTTTGGTTAATTTTCGTGCTTTCAAGAGTAGGTGACAGGAGTACGTGCACACGTGCCTTCAGGTAATGGTGAAAAAATCGTATCTACAGACCACCCAGCGCCTTTGAGCCTCAGCAATGCTGCGGTACGACACCTAAAAGAGGCGCATGGCAACAGCTTCAGCAAACCAGCCTCCACCTAGCGGGGTTGCGGTTGCTGCGGGATGCTATGTGCACACAACAAGCAAAGCGGTGATTCACTGCTATTGCCACGATTGGCCTCTTCTGTGCATATGATGGGAAGACGTTTACTGCGCTTGAGAGAAATCAAAAGGGTATGTAAAGTCGTCCCGTTTTCACGCATCCCGCAAGGCAGAAAACACTGTTTTGGTAGACACAAAACGCGCCAGGAAAGTGCAGTCAATTACGACGATCTGGTGATATTTCAGCAGTGCCCCTTGGCATCATAGTGAGGTTTCATATAGTTGAACGCTTGGCAGTTTGTTTCTGAAGCTGGCCAATCATTCATTCATCAGATGCTTCTGGCAAACGCCTCTCACAGCACTTTGTTTGCACTCGCTTGCGGAAGAAAAGACAACGAACCTGCCGCAAATACACTGGCATCTAGAAGAATACAGCAGAAAATATGATGTTCCACAAAGATGTTTAGCTGCAGTTCCCTACAGTAACTATGTGACATTCAGGCCTTACTACCGCTGGTTTGGCAAAATACCGGCAAAGATACATGATGTGTACGTGCAAAATGAACACGGCCGACTCAGATCCTTGTGTGTTCACATATATATAATAGATTCCATTCAGCAGATGCTTTCATAAGCGCATGGCTCAGCATCAATTTCAGCCGTTCATACTTAATCCTACCGCGGTGTCCAACTTTGTTTCACTGGGTCGAAACGTTTTGTACCGCGTAATTGGCAAAAGAAGGAGGTGTTGTTCTCACTAGCCCCAACCGTTTTAATCAGATAGCAGATACATACCACCTGCGGCCAAAGAAAAACAATGTGCCGATTCCACACCGATAATGCCACAAAAACCAGGCCGATTGCCCACTGTTGCAGAACACGAACAGTCGGCAGCCCCACTCAGGTCTTACCAACCTAGTGTAAATATTTAAGCGTACCTTTCAAGCGGGGAGGCTTGCGGCGAAAAGATGTCGAGCGCGCGCTTTAACTACCACGGTCAAATGGCTGCCTCAGCTGCGTAAGTACCCGTTTAAAACGCACGTCATGAAAGCCAGCATCACTAGACAAATTGTAGACGGGAGCATAAAATAGCAGTCTTGCTAAGAAACAACAATATAAAAGTCGTCCAAGATCGAAAATTTGAAACAGCCAGAGATAGGCTCAATACAGACTGAAAACATTCATCAAGGAATGGCATTTGCATCACATTCGCCTTTCGCTCACGATAGTGATGAAATATGGTATAACTACGACATCGTGCTAAAAACGCGCCCTAATAATTCAGTGTGCGTTATTCCAGAACAGAAAAAACACGAAACAGGGATACTGAGGTCGCGTGATTATTGCGTGTATTCGACATGATAAGCAATCATTTACTTTGTAAAACAAAGGGCAGGCACCTACTCTCTTGAGTCAAAAACACGGAAAAATTGGTTCTGCCTTCGAACTTCCTGGAACATGTATATGGAAAAATAAAAACAAAAAATGCTTCGTTCGCTTGGACACTCATGTAGATCACAACTACGCACTTTCTGGAAGTGGTGGTTCATTCGCCGTTATCGTCTTTTAACACTTGGCCACCCCTCAGGCTTGAACTCACTGAGTCACGGGAATTCGAGAAAATGCCCAAGTTTGTGATTTCGCGATGTGGACTAAAGTGAAGACTGTCCCACGAAATGAGCACGAGCTCTTTGCTTTGTCTGAATAGTGGACTTCCCTACTGCATCGATAACAGCTATTTGTTCCTTAACAGGATCGTGCATGTCATCACCGATGCCGACTGCTTCTGGACTTCTGCTCATGCTAAGCATCGCCGAAGCTCATCCTTGCTGTGTTGACACTAGAAGACACCGTGTCTTCACGGCTATTTTCTGAGTCCGCCCGAAGTTTGAAGGCACTCAGAAATGTTGCCTTGGGGTGTGACGCGCAACCGGCCTCTTGTGTTCGCGTGCCTAACCCCGACGAAACTGTGATGTAGCTGCGTCATATATTGCTTATTCAAGGTCATCTCAATGTTTATTGCAGATGGCATTTATATGGCATATGGATCTGATCAAAAACAATGGTGCTCTAAAAAGCTGCAAAATTACGTCTCTTACTTGCTGCGAGAGAACAAAATGCAATGCCAGCTTCACTCGGAATATCAGACTCACAAATTGCAGAGCAAAAGTCACCACTTCATGCGAATGCAAGGCAACACAGTGTCATGCAGTAAGCGTGTACTTGATTCACTGGCCAGACTCACAGAGCAGAGCAAACGTTAGTAGAGCAAAAGTCACCACTTCACGCGAATGCATGGCAGCACAGTGTCATGCGGCACACTTGTGCATGATTCACTCTTACCTTTGCCAACTGAGAGCTCTAATCTCAAGCGACACTGCTTCCTGTTGCTAGCTATGAAGAAATCACGCATGTACAACAAAAATGAATCTGCCAACGTTCTTTTGATAGCATGACTACTATGCACCAAATTACTTTGGACAGGACTCTCCCTTGGCAAGTGTACTTTGCTGTGCATTTGGAACACGGTTTCAAGACGCGGTCACGCATTCAGTAGCGTTTCACTTTCTTGATCAGCTACTGCAATGAATAATGCGCACAATACAATGAGGTCTCTCTTATAGACGTATGTCAAGCGTACACTTCGCTTCTGCGAGAGAATATGTCATGAAAACGGCACCTACGAGCTGCGACATGTCAGACATGGTGCAGGCAAGTCACATACAGCGTGGCGCCGCGTGTCTCGAAAAGCTAGTAGTTTCTTGCATCGACTGTGCAATTGTTAGGTTTGCCACATCTCCACGAAGCATATGTGCGGTGGCCCATAAACGACACAGTCCACGCTGGTCACAAGCAAGTGCTGCCAATGAACTCTCAGAAAAACTGGTAGCACAAAGGGCATTCACGCAGTACAATGCATCTAACCACCGTGCTATACGTTAAACGATTATTACTAAATCGTATTTAGAGCAAAACCACGCGTCTAGCAACAGTCGTTCAGCTGTTTTCCCGTGTGGACACTTTTTTAGAGTGCTAACCTATGCAACAGAGCACAGGCACCAAATCCCTTCGTTCTGACGCAAATTCACAGGACGTTCCGTCTGCCATTTTGAACTGTATGTTCTCCGGGGTCATAGTTTCGAAGCTCTGGCCGCCTTTTTCTCTCCCGATCCCCGCATTTGCACTACACACAAGTGGACTTTGCTAGTACCTCGCTGCCAGTAAGCGAAAGTCTAGCTGCCAATCCCGTATCCTCTACAAGCGTTGTTAGTGCACAGCTACAGAACACAAATAGCCCTACAAGACAAATGACGCCGAGAACCTTCGGTGCCTCCTGTAGGCGATAAAATTTCTTGGCATCAAAGCGTCTGGTAGCACAAACACGAGAAGAACCCATAACAATTAGCGGACAAAAATGAGTTTGCACACGTTGCAGTTACTATCGTTGCGACTCTTAGCCCGTGGACAACTACTGAGAAAACCCACTCTCTGCCACATCGATTAGTGAGCGACAAAACCGTAGTTTGGATACTGCACGAACGCTTGCAGCAGCTCGGTCACAGGAGTAACATGTGTTGAACCGGCACCAACTCCAGAAAACAATCTGCAAAAGCGCTGCGAATTAGAAGCGGTATTGCTTTTCCCACCACAGGCTTATTTAATTGTGGAGTGATGCATTGAACGCACTCGCGTATTGACACCACATGAGTTTACTCGAGCATTAGGCTGTGCAATTTAGCGGCGTGTCCTAAGTGCTTTCTCGTGCAAAAGCTATTTCGTCCGAAATAAAACGCTGCTCTTTGCTTTTCGATGAACCCCCGGACGCTCAGTCGAATTTGTCAAAATTTTTCTGGAGCCTACGCTAGCAATCGCGCGCTTTTTCATTTCCAGTGAATTCTTTCCCAAGCCCTTAACCTTAGTGGGCACTCTGCAAGGTGTCTCTACTCGAAATACCTCGACTGAATTGGTACAAACGAAGTGACGCTACGGTTGTTGTGAAACTACCATAACCGTTTTTTCAGGAGTTTCTGAGTCTCTAAAAACGTTAGAAACTGAAGCCGATATTTCCCCATTCTGTTCATGTACTTCCTGCGAGGTAGACCATGCAATCCTCTTTCACAGACAGCATAGCCAAGTGAATCAAAACTGTTTCGCCTACACTCGTAAAGGGCGAAAAAACGAATTTGCACCGCTTCCGTGGTCTGCAACGAAGAACGACGGTTTGGTGTACGTTGAGGAGCTGATGTAAGAGGCCCGGTTCACAAAGCACAATCAATTCTGCCGCTGCCTTCTCGACAAATGTACGTCTTCTCACGTTTCAGAAATTATGAAACAATGCGAACTATGCACGAAGAGTCAAGGCTTGTACTGTCAGTTTACCGCTGCACACGAGCAATGGAGCCTCCTTTTTTGGCCAGTAGTCTATAAAACTACTGACGGCGTATTTTGGCGCGCCCTCCGTGCGTTAACCACTTGTGAGCAGTTAGCATCTGGAAAATTGAGGAAAACATCAGGATATGCCATGCGCCAGCTTCAAAACGTCAACACGCATACATCTTAGGAGCGCACATCAGGGTAATACAGTTCTACAAACTTACCAGCTGTGGACACAGACAAATGATATACGACTTTTCAAACAATTTTTGCGCCAAGATAGTTGGGCTTTATGTTGTTCGTCTAAGCTGCACTTCGAGAGTAGGCGATATCCCAGGTCATTCATCGAAACATCTTAACAAAGCATTGCCTGCGAGCAAGCATAAACTTTTGCGGCAGATTCCTACTGTTGGCAACCCGCAAACGCCGAAAGCCGGCAATTAAAAAACAACCGTTCCCTTAGGGCGCACCAAAAAAGACTCTTGAGTCTCGGCGGATCAATACTAAGGGTTCTAGATTTATTCGCAGTAGCTCTACTGTGATAAATTCGCACTAGACGGTGCTGCGCATACACAAGGGCAAGCCCGAACAAGAGCGAAAACATTCCCACGTCTTTAACATAGATTAGAGACTGATGGGCACGTCAACCCTCCAGCAAAAGTTTCATTCCTCAGTTTTTCAACGCTAAGCAGAAGCGCAGATATTTAATAGATGGCAATTCGCTACTTCACCTTGGTTCACGATGAAAAACCCTGCAGTCATCCACCCAGGGTACGTCAACGTGCACTAAAGATTTATGCAGCGTGAAGCAGCTCCCACATGCAAATGTATACATTTTCCAGTCAGCCAGAATTTTTGAAAAAGCATCGCAAAATATTACATTCCCACCTACTGCAGCTGCCAGGAAACAGTACGTTTTCCAGTGAACCCCGCGAACACACAAACGCCCACTTACTTTCTTTGAGGTTTCCGCAAAATAGTGTTGATGCCCCAGAAGTGTTTTGGAAGGAGGGAAAATGGACTAGTGATAAATACAAACCGATAGAGCCATGGCGTGCGTGTGGAAATTGCACCCATACTGGCAAGGATAGCATGAGGCAATTAATTTGCTGTCAGGTGCTTTGTGCGTGGCGTTCAGTGTATACGGCTGACGTGCAGCATACAAAAATGGCGAACACAGAAATAAGCGGCGTACGTAGTGTGAATCTGCTGCGCTTTGAATCAAGTGTTCGCCATGACGTTAAGCTACCGTATCCACCGTGGTCTGGAATATTTCAACACATTTGTGATTCGTGCCTCAAGACAGCAAGCAAGCAGTGGCGACACAAACTAAAAGTTCAATTCATAACTGCGGACTGCCTTTATGGGTTTCATTGAAGTGCCAGCACGATTTCGTCTACAAAAGACATGAATACATTACAGAATGCTTTTACAGATTCGACAACACTAAAAGTACTGGGACGTACTTCAGAAGGCAGATTGTGAAATGAAGTTACGCGGAAAGCCGAAAGCGAACCTACCTGCCGTCGAATCGTGGATTAGTGTATGACTAAAGTCGACAGAAAGCAAAGTACGACGGCTTGGTTTCTGGGGGCAACAGTGAGAGAGTCAACAACACACGGTTCCTCTGTAACTTAAGTATAAATATTTACAGTAAGCTGCCAATATATCACCCCTCACTTCCTGCATGCGCACATACTGCAGTGGCAGTCACGTTTCGGTGTACTTGGCCGAGGGCAAATACGTCAATTACCAGGTCATTCAGATCCCAAAACGGGAGGAAAAGTTCGACACGAGCTGAGCACGCTGTGCTTGTCCCGTGTTCGAGCACGCTGTGCTTGTCCTGTGTTGCGTTGGCATAGAAAATCCCAACAGCAATGCACTTGTGAACGACGGCAAAACGTCTACAATAATGAGTATCAATACAAAAAACCTGGAAAAGAGGCACATTTGCTGATTTGCGGCATTGCCATTCCGACATGGGATCTACTACTGGAAGCTATATATCGAGAACACTTTTCGACGCCAGAATATGGTTCTAAATGTACACCAAGACATCAAACTTCTGAATCACGATGGCTTCAACGCACTGCCGCTGCTGCATAGGCAAATGATACATACTGTTAACTCCTCCTGAAAAGCGAGTCGGGTGAGTACTTACAAACTTTCCACAAGCGAATGCAATGTAGGCACCCCCAAACAGTAGTGACCACCTGAATCTGAGGAACGGCGTTTTTATGTCAGTTTTTTCTAGAAAGTTCAAGGCAAGCCAAAATCCATGTCAGAGTTCGCAGCTGGACTCCAATTGCTCTGCACTTTTTAGTGTAGCTTCTGAAAACAGGTATAGCATGTCAGATTCACTATGCCGAGCACGAGCGAGTGGTGCTTGCTGTCAGCTCGTTTACAGAAGCAAATGCAGGAGGGTTTCTGTGTCTTTTCATGTGAGAATCATGACTGAATTTAACGAACGAATGCACACTTCTGTTTTGGTTCTTGCAAACATTTGAAGTGTCCGTGGCCGGTACTTAGTACTCTGAGTATGCTTTGGCGAGGCGGATAAAAAATTAGTTTCTATGCGCGACGTCTCCCGCATGTGGATTATGCGTGAATCGTGAACACCAAAAAGACGAACTTCATATTTTCATCAAGCCCGCGGTTAAAAGGCACAAAGAAGAAATTGTTTCCCGCATGCAACGAGTTTGGACGAAATAATGTACATCTTCCATTTAATATGTTCGTTGATAATCTCACACAAGGGCCAGCGATACGCACAGTCTGTTGAAGTTGATAAGCAAACGTGCACACTTCTGCTAGCGCAACGTAGAATGCCATGTGCCGATTACGAAGTTTTAGTCACATGCCCCGCAGTAAATGGTTCCTGAGCAAGTAATATGCACGAAAATGCATGATATACTTTCCATATATATCACCAGCGCCAAGCAAGAAACACCTAGATTTTGAGTAGCCAATACTGTAGCAGCATGTAGGCGGTGACTACTGCTACTACATGTGGGGGAGTGCTGGATTCTGCAGCGATACTGCACGTGATCACCGTGACCTATGCCATCCTCCAAGAGTGGCGGTACTCTGGCCAAGCCTTCACAGGCAGTAAATCGTGGCACAAAGTTACTGTTATTACACTTTTGTTTTGTACGGCTGACGTCTCCTGAACTCCCCCAAAATGCATAATTGCGCTGTGTGTCTTTTGTCCTAAAATGTTGAAGCTATCGAACGGCCCTGAATGGATTGAGAACATTTATCTTTCTTCGCAGCCGCCACCGCTTGGCTCACTGTCTGACGGGAAAAATGCAAGCCAACGGCATTTTCTTAGTTGCTTCTGCTCACTTGGAATGCTACGCAGGACTATTCAATAAGGTTGGGGCTGACCGAAGTGTCAAGAGTGTTTTATATAACTCAGTTCACGCATGCTGCTCCCTGCAGCCCACTTGGCCTTGCTTGTCAACAGTTTGCAACAATGAACAATGCGCAGATTATGAAGTGTTTGATATGGGAATGAAAGGCTAATGCTCATTGGAAAAAATTATTACACGAATCGCTTATTTTGTCTAATTCAAGCGGCAGGCAGCGAAATCGCAAGGATAGGTTTTCAGCAAAAATAGAAGCCATTCACAAAAGTACAGCAGGCAGTACCCAGAGCAACCGCTCATGAGCACATGGATTATTCCTTGAAACTCGTGAAAGATCCTAGACTCGAGGTAAGAAGGACGCTCACGAGTTTGATCGCTATTTTTAACAGAAAAATCGAAGTACTTACCAACTGTGATGTATGCTCTACTTCATACCCAGAAGCCATCCACTGTTCGACACCGGGCTCCCGATTCCCCAGCAAATTGGGGGGCGACACTTTGAAGCCATTCATGGGAATACCGGGTAAAACTAGTCAGCCTTCCAGCAGCGAATAAGCCTCGGAGCGGTGAGTGAGCTGTAAAGCCCTGTACACATCTTCCAGGATGTAAAGACAAAACAAACGCTGCCGCATTCTAATAAGTATTGCCTTTACACAATTGACAGAACAGTCATAAAGTAAAGAATCGAGAAGCGCATATGTTTGTAATTGCGCGATTGCCTTGTTGCATCAGTGCGATTAAAACTTTGCAAAATTCTTATCCAACGAGCTGAGCCACCTTGTGTGCGATATTCAAGTAATGAAACATCACAAATACGCAGCTTACATTCTATACGCAAAAAGAACGCAGCGGCCTGCTGCAAATGCCAGTGGGCGTCTGCAAGGCATAACAGCGGCCATTGTCCCTCACACAGAAACAGGCTCCCAAATTCCAGACATTGGTATTTGGTGAGACACTCAATCTTCGGCCACGAGTAGACAAATAGGGGACAATGCGAAGCAAATACTCGCGTCATTGAACCCGATCGCAACACGTGCCGCGTCTACTGAAGAGTCAGCACGAATAACGCGAATTTAAGAGATGACAAGAGCGAATAGCAAACTGTCAATTTGACGTAGACCACACAGAAAGTTTAAAGACATGGGGGAAAATATTCAGAAGCGCTCCATCTATTCGGCATGGAGTCGTTCCGACATACAAAGTGTTCTATCTAAACCTGCTTTGTTCTATAGAAATATTTTTATGAGAAAGCTCATACAAACAAAAAACGTTTAATAACAGGCTACAGGCAGATATAGACTAAACCTTATGACAGAAAGAAGGATCGCATGTTCTCCGCAGCTCTACAACCATTGCTGGTTCAGAGTCAGCCGGCAGCAGATGGTCAAAATAGGGTGTCTTCGTCCCATCTCGACAATCTATACATTTTCAAGTCCAGATGTTTGGAAAAGCGCCGCAAAGTATTACATTCCCACCTACTGCAGCTGCCAGGAAACAGCACGTTTTCCAATGAACCCCGCGAACACACAAACGCCCACTTACTTTCTTTGAGGTTTCCGGAAAACAGTGTTGATGCCCCAGAAGTATTTTGGGAGAAAAGAAAATGAACTAGTGGGAAGTACAAACCGATAGAGCCATGGCGTGCGTGTGGAAGGTGCACCCATAATGGCAAGGATAGCATGAGGCAATTAATTTGCTGTCAGGTGCTTTGTGCGTGACGTTCAGTGTATACGGCTGACGTGCAGCATACAAAAATGGCGAACACAGAAATAAGCGGCGTACGTAGTGTGAATCTGCTGCGCTTTGAATCAAGTGTTCGCCATGACGTTAAGCTACCGTATCCACCGTGGTCTGGAATGTTTCAACGCGTTTGTGACTCACGTTCCAACACAGGATTTAAAAGCGTTTTCGGATCGATTCATGCAAATTAATGCGACGTCCGAGCGGTATGCTGGACACCATCTTGGAAAGCATTCCAGCACAGTTCATAAGACAAGCCTTTTAGGAAGCCACCAAAGTGGCAATCAAAGAATGGCTCGAGATTTTGTGCATCCCGCATATTTTCGGGAAAATGAAGCGCGGAAGCCTAAGTGGAATCGGACACGGTATTTCGTATGTTGGCTGTGCAGTAAGTCAGGAAAATAGTGGCTGACGTTGCTTCTGCGTTTCGCATGAAAGCTGCACATTCAGCTGTCAAGATAGTTCTTCGTACTTCCTGTTTGCGAGTAAACCAAGTCAACCAGTAGGTACATATCGCTCGCTAACCAATGGGCTGTAAAGCCAGTATTGTGCAATTCGTATCTCAACTCCATGATTGCTCGCGCGCTGTTTGGTGTTTGTGCATGTCGACGCGTAGAAGACAAAGTCTTTCTCGGAGTGCCCGCAGCTGTCGTGGTGCTAAGACACACTGCCTATCGCGTTTTACAACGATTTGTTCCACGCTTGACAACATACTCGTTTGCCTTTCAAACTGCAAGGATTTTATTAGTACACGTGGTTTTCCTGAAGGGAATGGTGACTATTGCCACAATCGAACTCAATGTGAAAATGGGCGTAGTCAGTGTTCTTGACCTCCAAACTAAGAACTGGGTGAGGGACCATATTTTTGGGGGGGAAATATTTTGGGACACGCGAACAGCACTTACAGAAGGTCTTGTCGAGTAGCCTAAGCTAGTCCAAAACAAGGCCACAACATAATATGGGCGTACTGGTGCAGTTGCTTACACTGGCAATTTTACACCGTGAACGCACATGCACAGCACATTTTCTGTAGATCGGAGGCAGAGACGACAACCCACCTCCTGCCGATAGTGCCAGTCATGTGCTGGAGACACCGCACATAATTTAAGCTACCATAGTTCGACTTGACAAAATGATGCATTTCATAGAATCAAGGTTATATCACGTAAGGAATGAAACCAATTAGAACTCGCAAGTCGACAGGTTCGTTGCTATTTGCCTCATCACGGTAAGCAGCGCAGATAAGTATTAAGGATGCACTAAAAGGTGCCAGGCGCCGAAAAAGTGCGATGCTGCGTGGTAAGGCTACAGTATGACTGGGAAACAGGACAGAATTCACTCGACGCGCATTCATTTCTGCGATTGGTTTTCCCAAATGTGGTTCCGCTTGTGCATACCATAAGGAGAAGCAGTGGCAATGCAGACTTCTGGCGTATTTGGTAGCAGTGTTGTAGACTGACACCAGAGCAGATTGCCTGGATGACATCTTTTCTAGCTGCTTGTTTCATGTTAGTCCATACTGGCATTTTTTGGTTAAGCGTTTGGTATTGTGTACCGGTACAAAATATGGGCTGGACAAATCCAGTGGAGGCTATCTCACAATCTTCACGTGACCATAAGTAACAGCACAGCACTAAGTACGTCAGACGAAATGACCTGGGACGCGCAGCCTAAACAAAGCAGTGCAGACCTTCCTGTCTGATTCCAAACAGTCGAAACAAGCGCGTGTTGCTCAACACGAAACAAGCGCGTCTTGCTCAGGTTGTTTCTTTTGCTGTTAATCACGGCATCAAGGGCGCAGGCAATGAAAGGCTTTTCGGAATACTTCAAATCCTGCATTTAGCTCGACAAAAGTGAAGGGTTGGAAGTAAAACCTTTGTGCGCCTCACCTCCAGCTCACCAACGGGCACCTCCATGTCGCCTTTAAAGAGACTGCTTCAGTTGTAGCTTGCATGTAATGACCGTTTATTTCTTGCTCTGCATTTTAGTACATGCAATGCTTTTATGCGCTTTGCACCATCAACTGCAGAAGTCCGTTTTTTCCTGGCATTTGACAGTGTCAACACTCACAACCTGCACCAGGTCAAATGCTGTGAATTTACTTACTGTTATTCTGGCACTCCGTGCTCAGAACACGTTTGGCGCTTTCATTAAAAATAATTTAGTTGTTCTAGCTCATCTAAAACCTCGTGGTCCCTTGGATTGTTTTAATATTGTGGTCTAGAAATCCCCTTGTAGGTAGTAGCCTCCTCACATATGCACATGACTGTTGCGCAGAAAAATACAACTGTTGGACGATGTGGCACGCCCAGTGCTCCTACTACTATGCTCAGTGTGTGACACACGATAAGCCCTCACCGCATCCCGACCTGCGAAACGAAGGAACCTCAAGGCCTAGCTTCTCCTTCCTGTCAATACCAGATAACAAGTGAGCTTGCATGCTACAAGTAATCAATCACCTCCAGCATGCTTGCGTATTTCACTGCCATTGTTTGCATATTCACTAAATTAAAAATGTAGTTCAGAAGTGGATTCAGAACACATAATGACTTTAAAATGGATGAGCAGTTCAACCCAAACCGCATTTTTCCGCTAGCCCCTCCACATATGTACCACATGCAGGGAAATTCAACTAAACTGGCTGAGATTCTTTGCCTATTCATACGCTGCCGAGAAATAAGTTGAGTCAATCAATTTTTATTTTTTCCCGAGGACATGTCCCATAGAAACTTCGCAACTCACTTTCGATAGACAAACCCGCCATCCTGGAAGCTGTGTAAAAGCTTTGGATTTGAGGGATCTGTTTCATACAAATATTATAATAAGGCGTACGAAATTTGAGTTCACCCCGCCCGCTCATCAGAAAGGGATCAAACGACTTACGAGCTGCATGCAGCCCCTGCCGAGCTTTGATATCGCATTTCATGTCTACTTACGTTTCTGTTGACAATGAAAGTGCCTCAAAAGTGCTGCCCGTTAAGCAACATCCTAAATGAGTGAGAGGAAATTCGACAAAAAATTTTTGCGGTACAAGTACAACATTTAAGAGCTGCACGCATGCAGTCAACACTATGCGTGTGTTATCCACGAGATTAAGCATTGGCCGGACTCTGACATCAGGAGTACTGCTTACCTCCTGCGAGCATGTTCAGTCCCGTGTATGCTGCCGGGATGGTACAAAAATGTGCCGCGGGTATTTCAACTCAGAAATTTCACGTTGCTTTCTGTCAGGCAAACTCTTCAGCTTATAATCTTGGTGGTTTCGTACCACTCACGCATTTTTTAATCGGTTTCTGTTCAGGGAAGGATGCCAAGAATCCTTACTTGCTGTAATGAGCAAGTGGTGGGTAATTCTGCAGAAGCACATGCTCAGCATACAAGCGAAATCCTGCGTCTCTGCCTCATCCAATATGACGAGGTATACTTTACTGCATTTACTGCACTAACCGAATGTGGAGTAATCTGCAATTTGAAATAACAATTAAAAAAGGCACACGTGACACCGGCGTGTCACATGGCATTCTGCAGAGGCTGATTTATTTGTCATTCTTAGCTGTAAACTTAGCAGTGCGAAATTGCATAAGAGCACCGCCACCTGATACAAAGCTCCTCCAGCGCGTAAAAGTTGCCTTTTCCCCTTCATTCAGTTCTCCCATCTACAGCATTTTGCAAAACCACTGACGGGCGGTCCAATGCGCATCAGTGAAAAGAGACACGCGACAGGAATGTGCACAGGATCTGCCAAAAAGCAGCAACGCAATGATGCTTGACAAGGGCGCCAGCCGGGTGGAGCAAATGCATGCAGAGCATGGAACTTTGCGAATGCAAAGACCCATGCAAGGCAGTATCTATCTGGATGCATATTGTGCAATGCCCCCAGTGCGAGCTATATGCATAGCTGAATTACTGTCCATGTAAAACAAAACTAAGGCACTTTTCATCAAAAACTTCGCAAGAATCTAGCAGCCGCTCCATGCTGCCGAGAAACGCAATTCGTTCCGGCATTTTTAAGACACATCCCTGCAAATATTCTGGATGCCAGCTAGGTATGTGACTACTTACTCTCTGCCCAAAGAGGCACGCATCGAATGTACTGTAAATGAGCCGAGAAGATATATGGGCAAAATGAACCGCAAGATATCACTTCGACACTGAGCTGGAAGAAACGGAATGCTTTGGATGAACGCCTTTTCGGATGAACGTCTAAGGCACGATGTCGCATCAGTAAAAGCGTGCTGTTAATCGCAACAATGTCTGCCACACATTGAGGCAATAGCGCGGCACTGGGGTGAACCCAGCGAATGCAAACTCTTTCGTGCGCAGCCAGTTCTGTGTCTCATACTAGCACAGAGCGGCAGTAATACATCCCTAAGCCCGTACATCATCTTCGTCCCGTACTGTAGGTACATTGCGCATAGTTCGGCCAACGATAGCTACACATCTACCAGCGTTTATTTTCAGTGCTGCAGCATTAAAAAACGTTGGAATATTTCCTTGCATCTTTCATTTAGTATTACGAGGAAAATAAAAGCGACGCTGCTACTGTTGCGCACTGGATGTCTCAAGCCCTTTTCTTACTGGAAACATGGAATCCGTTGAAATAAGTGTTTGGTTAAGTCGTGATTTCAAGTTACAGTCTGCAGGATACACTAAAGCTGCACGCTCCTTAGCGTGCCCCAAATATTGTTTCACTGAATAGAGTGCCGACACCACGCTCACTCTCTGCGAAAACCCAAAAAGCAATGCCATTTCAATTGCTGCAGGCGCTAATGAAAAACGGCGAAAAAATTATGTGCAGCCTGCAAACAACAAAAAGCTTCTTGTGCTCCTATTGTGTTACCTTGGGGACAAGGAGAAACAAAGGATGGTGCCTTTATCCAGCGCTTTTGTTGAACGTTTCCGAGAAGATTAGGGCAACAGAAATGTATCGCGGTGTTTGCAAGCGCTGAAGTGTAAATCATCACTCTCAGAATACATACAAAGCAAATAGGCGTATGCTGATGATCGCTAGTAGCACACATACACGTCTTGCTAAATGGAGACTTATCAGGCAGCCACTCATATGTCCGCCTTGTGGCATCTTGTCCGACTTAGATTTGAAGCTTTCCCATTGTAATATACCTGCAATGCATCAGCCCCTCAAACAAAACGAAACGCACTATCTAGGGTCAAAAATTGGACACGGCCGAGTAACAAGCAGATCATGCCGCCAAAACTTTATCAGACTGCAAGGGAGTCTAATTTGTTGAATCGGTTAGTTGCTGTTTGGGAACAGGAAAGCATCAGCTTTTAACAAAAATACATAGCTCTTTTTCGCCATACTTTGGTCAACCTTGTTGGATGCGCGAGAAGATAGGATGACGATGAGAGCTCACGCAGGCAGATCCCTGCGTACTTCTCCTGCGACCAGCCAAAAGCAAAGTTGGCGCATTACATCAAAGCAATCGAAGAATACGTCAAACAGTTTTTGAGTGGACGAAAGCCCCCAAGCTGTAGTTTGTGCTGGTACTGTTCCACAGGGACCACAGGGCCATAACCAAACTTTCCAATGCAGGATGATTCTGCTGGCATAGTATTGCTGTATATTAAGAAAAAGAAGCGTGTAAAGAACAGTGCTGATAATGCGAAACCTTCAATAAAGACGCCTTGCTTTCCAACCTATACTTATGCGATGACTAACAAGAGCGTCGCCAATATATTTTGAAACGGCTTTTAGGGTTTCCAGGTAGCCCGAGCCTGCCCAACTGTACGCTTAGCTTTGAATCAATAACCTTACAAAATAAGCCCGACATAAGCCCGACCTAAGTGCAGATCAGAGCTGCTAAAGGAACACAAGGCCTTCAACCGGCGTCTGCAAATATATGGCATGCAAAGCGAGAGGCTTTTGAGGTGGCCATGCACCTGGTGAGCAAGACGCACGGTCTGTTGGTGAAGTTGCCGCAAGGTTCCTGCAACCTATAGCTTATGAGGAGCCACTGAGCCGACTCATTTGCGGGTTTCTTGAAATTCATGTCCTTAGGAAGAAGAAACACCAATTTGGTGGCAGTATTGTCTTCCTAGCTGCACTGGCGAGCGCAGCAAAACCTGACCACGAACTAAATATGCCCAACAAGCAAGCAATACCCACGGAAAACAGCTGTATGTGTGGATGTTTTATCCGGTATCTCAATCGTGGGCGTGTTCCAGTCGCTGCAGTCGCTGCAGAGACGCGTCTCCAGATCTTTGGACGATTCGTGTGCACTGGTAAGGGACAAACGTTTATAAAAACAACATTGCTGCGTATTGGCGCTTTACATGGCGCGAATTCAAATAGAGGGGACTTCACTATTCGGCGAAGTTGATCCCCAAAATGTCTAAGTAAAAGCCGGCAGATCTATCGACGCAGCACGAATTTGCGGTACTTCACAGTCCCCGCGGTTTCTTTACATTTAGCAACTGCGTTATAACAGTGCACAAAACTTTCAAGGTGGAACAAGTGCTCATTGTCAAAGCTAAGTTAGCAAATGATTGGAACCGAATGGGGCGGCATATTGCTGGTGGCATGTATGGTGGATCATTCACTGTTCGTTCACACGAGCGTGGGGCTCCCATGATACACAGTGACGTCTTGTCCGTCACAGCTGAAACAAACGATAGTACGTTGGATCATCATACCAGAAAAGTGCTGCCTAGTCTACAAATACGGGGCATACAAAACGCGACAAGGGCAAGCACCATTTTTAAGTTGCTCTCACGTGCCGCCGAAGCGCATCAGGCCAGCGAACTTGCTTACAGCACGGCTTTATCAACCTACAGCATTTAAGAATGCACATGCCACGTGCAAATTGGAGCGCCGCCGTTGCAGGATGCTGCGAAGGCCTACTTCCTGCGGGCATGCATGCACAAATTCACGCTTGGATATGGCGATGATGCTGCTAGAAAAATGCCAAACCAGAAAAGGCAGCAATGGTCACATTGGGAGCTCGGCGCAACGCATCAGAAAGAAGCTAAGCACCAAAATATTCCCTTTTCTGTTGCTTACTAACCCTGTTTGTTCGTAACAACTATGTAAGTAAGTGCTAGTGCATTCATGTCAGTGAAATTAGAAGCTACAACGCATTATCTGCAAATAGAAAATCCTGTAACGCACGAAATTTTGAAAATCGTGGTTTTAGAATGCACACAGTGCATCTCCTACTGTCCTACTTGTATCCTTGCTGGAAGCCAGCATGCTCTGTCAGGAAACTATGGCAACCCCTGCGCATGCCACCAGAAGAAGCCGCTTTTTTATCATACATGCTATTCGAACCTCCCTAGGTGTCACGCTGGGCATATTTGTCTACTGAGTGACCAATCTGCGCTTCTCACGGAGGTGATTTTGCTAGTACACACACGATTCCGTGTGTGTACTAGCAAAATCACCTCCACAGCACAGCCTATCTAAAAGCACCATACTGCTAGGGAAAAGATAACGCTTTACAAGCCAAAATATAACGTGGATTCTGCATCATGAAGCGAAGCGTGGATCTCCACTCACTCGCTTTCGAAAACGGTTCGCCGCAATTCACGTCGCCGTCAAAAAATTAAAGATAGGCATATTCTGGTTTGATCTAAAAAATGATGTTCAAAACAAAAGTGTTAGTAAAAAGAAGAAATGAGTTGCGCACTCGCTGCCAGAAAATGCTTCCTACATGCAGAGCATCGTGCAATGTAGATCTAAAAAAGCACCACCCGAGGTGTGCGTTGCTAGAAGGCGTGGCGCAAGCGTTGAAAGAAACATTTTGTGGCTGCTTATGCATTTGAAACTTCTTATTTTCTATCCAATGGCGTATAGACGCATTAGACAGCCACATACGGCACAAAAGTTCCACTGTTGCTGCATCGCATTGCACAACTCTGCACTTAGTTGGAATGGCAGGTATGCTAGGTATGCCATGTGGGAGACGAAACAGAGCAACGTTTCCCGAGAGCTCATCACAAAGGCTACTGCACAGCCAATGATGTGTGAAAACGGAAACCAGGTCGAATCCTCCCATACTTCACAGTTCCATGTGCAAACTCCAATAGGCTGCTTCACAGTTTACATTACATCCTGCCTGCCCGTATCTTTCTGCGTCATTTCGAGCCACACGGGCAAAAAGTGTTATCTACAGAGCTAAAATCTGTTGGCAGAGGAGGCGCCGTTCTTTACATACCTTCTGGAAGCAGTATCGAGAAGGACAGTTTGCGCCATCGTTATGAAGTATGACGCTGACAGTGCCATGATTCTGTATTTAAAGAGGAGCCTTTCTGCTGTTGGCTTACACCACTCAAGCGCAGGCGAAGTCACCAGCCTCATGGCATTACCGCTTCCGCCATCTGATAAGCAACATAGTCGAAAACATGGAGAGCGAGTTACAGGCGTTGTGTCGACATCGCAGAAACAGCTTTGCTCGTCAAAATATACGCTAGCACGTGTCAGTGTCTTCCTTCACTTCTTCCCTCCACCCAGATACACCAAACACGCCCACGTGGTAGCATGCAGGTTTCGGGCTCGTGAACGCTCCACGGAGAGAGTGCGTTGTGAATTCACGCACTATTTTTTTCTGTAATAGTTTAGTTCCTAATTAATGCAAAAACGTACTGTCTATTTGAAATTGTGATGCAACCTTTGCACATAATTCGTTGTCAACTGTTCGAAGGTACAGCATCATTTTTCACCAGTAAATATCGGGCAAACGTTGAATTATATTAGCTTGAATTAGAGGCATCTGATAACTGGGTATAGCGCCACTTGTGATTAAAAGGCTTTGAGCCACCAAAACTCATGACACACAACGCCTTCTTAAAAGTTGATGATTGAAAATATAGCATCGCTTCATTTTGTGCTTATCTGGAAATTGCGGCACACTCAAGTCAATAATCACTTTGAAATAATGAAAAGTGCAAACCGCAGTTTTTACTGCGCGTTTCGCGTCTCGGAGGCGCATGGGTATGAGCGACAGATACCGTTCTGCGTTCACAAAGGTCTGAAGTTACTCCACAACGGCCACCTTTTGCCGACTAGCAAAAGAATCTATTCGCCGCGATGTGCAAGTCAATGAACTTGCTTTACTCAGGCCGAGCATATCAGTAAAAAGCCGAACAATTTGCTGTCAAACTGCAAGACACCACACACCGTCTGTTGGAAATAAATGCACGAGTTAAATATATTTCATCCATGTCATGAACATTTCTGTGAAGTCTGTGGCTCTTGATAGCCGTTAACGGTACTGAATAAGAGTACACGTGGAGCAAATGAGTGCAACTTTTGCGAGCAGCACGGTCTTCTCCGCATTTTTCCTGCCACATTTTCTCGCAGCTACCAGTTGCCCAAAGACTACCACATGAAGGCAATTATCACAATGACCTCAAGAAATTAGACTTCGCGCAATTTAATTGAAACTTGTGATTGTACCCATTTGCAGAGCTCCCTATGGCGATGGTTACTCACGACGCTGGAAATTTTGGAATAGCACAAAGTTTGTACGATATGAATTGAATAGCTAGCAAATGTTCTTGACATAACACTGAACACCTGCAGACAAACGGATGCGTAGGTCACAAATGCTATAGTACAAATACTTGTAGGGATTCAACTCACGTCCTGAGTGGAAACATAGAATAACAGAACGTCGTGCTCCAAGTTACTAGCTATCTGGACTCTGAAACAAGCTGCGAATGCAAAGATACAGGCTCACTGTTTTAAGCTTGACTGCTGGCCGTATCTGGACCAGCATTCGCCAAATAAAGCATATTTGCCATAATAGGACTTTTGCGCGAACATCCAACAGCAAATGATAGATACAGAACAGGTGACGTTACTGAAATGGCATTGCACACAATATGTTTTACAAAGTGGGCAGCTTCTATTGACAACAGCATTCCTAGGCCTTTTCCTCTTGCACAGCATAGGGCCGCGGCACCTGCTATGACGTTACTTGCAAGCAACAAGGAGGTGACTTCGCTCCTTCAGATGTAATGCGGCGTCTGCGCACTATCTGCGTTCACATAGAGGTGAGTAACAAAGAAACATGTACAGCCCGAGTCCTCTACGTGAAAAATGCCTCTTTCACTTTTAAAAGGTAAAACCCTCTTTTTCGTGAAGCCGGCATAGGCTATTAACAGAGCAAAGGCCCAATTAAGACTATGACTCTGCAAAGCGCAGCAGTCCAAAGGAGAAAACGTAATTCACCGCTTTGTGGGTGTGCGAATGTCACTGTCCTTCTTTGTAGCTCCATAAATACCAGACCGTCAGATGTCTCGTGAAATGATTATACACAAAATGGCGAACGCAATCGCGTGCGACTAAACTCGTAATGCTTTCGAAGTGAAAAACAATAAAATGAATATCTTTTCAAACAATTAAAAATCCTCCAGTTAAATAGATCCAAATCCTTACACTAATGAATACTGCAGCTTACATGAAGAAAGGGGAAAAGAGTAAGGACGAAATAACATTCCAAAATCATATCTGGGCAAGACACGTCATCCTCGTACAACATGTTTCTCACGCACAAATAATCAGGACAAAGTGGTAGACATGCTAAGAGTTGCTACAAACAGATGGGTGCAAAAGACGTATCAGTAAGCATACTCTCTGTCAGAAAGATAGCCGGAATCAAATTGTTCCTGCAATCACCTAAATTGCCAAAAAGAGAGCCAAATGCTAGTCAAATGAAAGCTTTGACAGGCTTTGGCAAAATTCGACTAAGACTAAGCTACGAGCACGCAGAGTCGACGATGCGTCGCGGCGGCATTACTCTTGCTTAAACCGGTGCGGTAGTCAGCCCAACAATGCGAGACATCAATGACCTATCCCTTTTGTGATTGTCTAGCCAAGTACGCATGCCTGCTGTACAAGATATATAATGAGAGCTCATGAGGGCGTTTGTCCACGAACGCCAATTCACACGTTCCCAGTCGGAGTGTTGGTCACGATGCAAATATTGGGTAGCCTCCCCCCAGTGCGCTGCTGCACTACTGCCTACAGCTCACGATTCAAGAAGGCGATTCTTTATTTCATTTGCAGGTGCAGCGGCGCTTTGGGGTTTCATTAGGGCTGTTAGCAGCGCGCGTTTCTCGCAGCTGGGGCATTTTTCGCGCTTCTAGCATCTCAGAGCCTGATAATATTTTTGCATCAGAATTCTGTGTTTCCTCTCCTTTCTTTCTGTTCCTCAACGTACTCAGCACCTACATCGGGACACCAATCGCTCAGTTAGCGCCGGCCCAACAAATCACCCAAGAACGATTGAAGAGTTTCTACTTACTTCCTATACCCGTACATTTGCATACAGTTGTGGTTCAGTGGCCCTCAACGCGTCGGAAATGAATGGCAAAGGCACTAAAAGTATAGCTGATGACGCTTATTGTTGCATTCCTGCTCTTTGTAATGTGTGTAGGGTTCCAGAAAAGAAATGTTGTCTTCTGATATCGCCGCTGATAGTAAGGCGCACTATGTGGGCGATGGAGCCACGCTACTGTGGTGTTTTGTTTCTCCGTGTTGCCTGCAAACGAAGCTTATCATATATTTCTCACCTGAGGCTGGAATGTGCTTCCTCTATTTTCACTCGTGCGTCGAAATGCGAGTCTCTCTGGGACCCTTTATCGACATTCTGAGAAAAGCTTCCTCTATGTGGTCAGGTTCTGACTAATACATCGCTTTGTGGCTTTCTGTAGTTTTGAAAAGGCCAAAGCTTTGGCATTTGCTAACATGGTTTTCAATGAAAAGCTAGCATACGTATCATTTCCGCTGAAGCAGACGTAATACCTACCAGCTTGTTCCACGCGAATTTATCCTTGCGTGTTCCGGCCAAGGGACTAGGTCAAGAAATTATTTTGTCCCTCAGTGCGTGCCAAATATGGTTCACAACAGCTTTACTAGCTCATTTTCAGTACGAACCTCTGCCCATGACCATGAGTGCACGTCAGCGGCATACGCTCCTTAAGAAGACCTTTGATGGTTGCCTCAGTTAAGTCTCTGGAGGCGATTTGTGACGATGATATGTAATACGAAAATGCACTTTTGTCGACAATAGCACACAGTACGATAAAAAAGACTCTGGAACCCATGTGTGACCTACGTGCAGCCAAGCCAAGTTCCCAGAGATGTCGCCTCGGAACCAAATCGGCGTTCCCCACCTGTAAAACATTCAACGCCTGAAGACGTTTTATGCATGGATGCGGAATCGCCAATTCTGCATATTCATCACATGCGCACAGATGCGCGGGTCTTCCACTGCAGCCCGCCGTGCCCCACTCACTAACAGACTCCGTGCGCACACTGATACACAACGCATACAAGTAAAGCCATACTCCAAACTCGTGCAGAAGAGAATGCTCTTTCGCTTAGTCGCGTGCTCCCGCCAATGGTTTTGGGGCCTATTGCGAAAACATTGCCGTCATTAGTCCGTCTACTGCTGCCCCGAAAAGAGCCTGAGTCGCTGTAGCTGTACAGCAACGCTCGGGGCAGTTGGCTTCTAGGCTCATGTGAAAATAATGCATGGTGACTTCGCATGCTCAATAGTACACCTCATTGTTGATTCTGGACTGGCATGAAACAAGCTATCACATACTCTCTGCCAGAAGGCGAGTCGTAATCAATATGCCTGTGCTGTCTTCCAGACTGCCTACAAAACAGCCAATTGCTAGTCAGATGGAAGCCTTGACAGGCTCCAGTAAAATTCGATGCGGAGCAAACGAAGCGTAACGGCAGCATTACTCTTGCTTAAATCGGTGCGGTACTCAGCCCAACAGTGCGAGACATAAACGACCTATCCTTTTTGTGATTGTCTAGCCAAATGTGCATGCACGCTGTACAAACTATATAATGAGAGCTCATGAGGGCGTTTATCCACGAACGTCATTTCACGTGCTTAGTGGTTCCCATGCAAGTAGGAGTGTCGGCCATAGCGCCGCTGTGCGGTTATTTCATGTAATCAATTTTTTCTGCGCGTATACCGGTTTTTTGTGACTTGGGTAGAACTGTCAATGATTTGTGATTTACGATGCCGGACCATATATTTCTTTCCTACATACAAATTGAATGTTTTAACGCATAGTGTTCCTGTGGTCTAAAAACCTTGTGCTGAGCTCATTTTTTTTCAAAGTTGGCTTGGCAACCGTTTCAGATTACATATTGCGTCCCGCACATCGCCGCACGTGGAAATAAGCCATAAGTCACTGGATACGCATCGATGATTATCTCACGTGCTGCATGATAGCAAAACTATGCCGTTTAAGCGGCAGTAATTCGATAGAGCAGGAGCAGTTGATATCGGCGTTATGCAAACAAAAGATTTGCTGCTTGTGTATAAAAGCTTGAAGTGAGGCAGAGCCGTTTTCAAACTTTTCCTGTAGGAAAATGTTTCCTTCACTTGCCGCTGAGCCTGTAGTAAACCTATAAATCTAGCATGTTCTATTCAGACGCCATATATGACGCGAAACAAGCACGACGGGCTTCGAGTTTACGTAGATATTTTATAAGCTATACAGGCATACTCTAGTCGAAACTGTCTCATGGGATTGTTCGTGAGCAATCCACGTTTTTGGGCAAGCATCCACCTCACGCCCACTCCTTCAAGCCCTGTGAGAAACCTGTAACTTTTCAGATGCCAGCCGCCGGCACACCGCATTATGCGAAGGATTGAGCATACACGTAATTTTCTCATCGACAACTCAGCAAATCACCAGCGTACCATCTGTGGCGCAACGAAGGTAATGACCGAGTTGTCCTGAACAGGTAGTCAGCTTGACCTATTGCTATGTAACGTTTTGTGGCATGTCTAATTAATGCTCCCGCAAAACAAATACGCCTTGTACGCTGGCGAAGTAAACCTGAGAGGACGGGTATGAAAAGAAAGGAAACATTTTCCCCACACTTTTCGCGTACTCCATCCAAGCAACTATTGCTTCCCTGAACAAAATAAGGGGCTGCCAACTAGCACACATGTTGTTTCAAGAGTTTTGGTGTATAAACGTGACTGCGCAGATGAGAATACTTTGATCTAATGTGGAAAGCAAAGGGACCCAAGCATCATTTCTTTCCGATTTTTCAGCATTTCGAAACTGCCAAGAAATATTTTTGCAAGTCTTAATTTCGAGCCAGCTATACGTACTGCAGGCTTTCCAAAGCATACCTAGGAAATCGGCTGTGATAGGCTAATAGCTTAAGCATATTTCAGATGTGTCTTCGTCTCCTGCGCGTCTACTGTTGACACCAGCGTACGCAAAGCTTAAGAGATATTTAAAGCCAGTGCACGCAACACGTTTTAACACGTTCCGGCACATGTGGAGAGCCAGCGTTCTCTGCAAAATGGTGCCACAACCAGAAATTGCTGAGGGACTCTGACCCAACATACTTTCTGCAGCAGTGACTTTTAACGGGCGAGGGTTTCATTGGCACTGTTTCATGATTTATGGTTAGCCTCAGATTCAGGTCTGAAACATTTTAGTGGCGCCGAGTCAAAGATAGAAAAGGTGCATCGCAGCGTTTTGGTTGCTGTGGCTAGGTTTTCGGTAGAAGCATTCGCGTAGCACAAGATGCACAGTGGTCTCTTGCGGTGTGCAGATTGCGTGATGAGAGTATGCTGCGAAAGCTATCTCCGTCCATAAACAAGCAGAATAAAGCACTCCGGACGTTTTGCATTCCTTTTAGTTTCTTCCCGTGCTCACACACAGATTCTAGGCCTCTCCTAACATTGGCCTTCTCCCCATGGAGATCCTGTGATTGCAGTATAAAGGCTCGCAAAAGCTCCACTTACTTCCTACACAGGACGCGCAACAGAAGAGCATGCCGTAGTAGCAGATTTACTTGTTCTACGTTTGTTTAAGTGGAAAAATAGATTTGGGTGAAAGGTAGAAGTACTTCAGAGTGGTGTTCATGTTCTTCCATGTTGTGACATGCTACCTGCGATGTATGCACAATGCAATGCACTTTAAAAGTTTCGTATAGCTTGCGCATTCTGAATCAAAAATCACAATGCATGATTGAGCGCGACTATGGCACGTTTTTGAGCTTGAAGAGCGCTGACACAGTCACTGGAAGGCGGACGTTTTTCTGGCACTCTGTGCATACCACATTAGCAGCGACGCAATGCAATCAAGATTCAGCCACCTCCTCAGTCAGGTCTATGCACTTGCAACGGTATAATTTAACTGTAATCCCTGCAGCGGCAGCACGACACCTACTAGCTTCGAACAGAGAGATACTTACAAATTACACACTGGCACATGGTCAAGCGTGCCGGTTGCTTTTTTCACCATATGAGCCTTCGAAACATTTTTATAAAGCCCATTAAGTCAACTCAGAAGTTCAAACTGTAACGGGACAACCTTCTTCATGAACATATATATCTGCTTAACTCCTTTCATTAGCGTAGGCAGCCAGAAAAGTCCGCATTAGTGTGTGATGTGAAATCTGCTGTGCTCGTGTCTCATGCAGGACTGGGTGGGCTGGAGCAATGTACAGATTATTCATCGTGGAAAAATGTGATTGTATTTTGCGTGAATTTTGAAGCAATGGAAGCCAATTGTGTCACCAAAAAGGCAGCCCGTAATGCTTCCATCTAAATGCGACTCTAGGCAAAAGCAGCACATGCACAAGCACCGATGTTGAGAAACATGAATGATTGCTTTGCTCAACGACCTGAAAGAATCAGCTAGAACTAAGCGCCGGCCATAAAAGCGTAACCGCTCTCCGTTTAGGTCAACTTTCCTCTAAATCACAAATCACGCATGTCAGAACCGTACAATTGCCGCACTTCGCCTCAAGGCACCTGACCTTGTTTTCTTCATCCACGGTACACCATAACACCTAGGTCTGAAGTGAAAGCACATTTTCAGCCCTGAACAGGCACGTTCTGCCACATTTTAATTTATTTTTGGCGTTGCCCAAAATGAAGCATTTATCCTTCCAAAGCAATTTACCTGAGAACGCTGGCATCCTTTTGGCTGGGTTGGTCTAATCAATCTTCTTGCAACAAAGATGCTTCGAAAGTGACAAAAATTTGGCATTGGGCGTGGCGAATACACTTGTGCTGTTTTCTGAACTAGCGTTAAAAGGAGCCTCAAAATTTAATGCGGAGAAACGCACTTTCTGTTATTAATGACGTTTATTCAGATGCCAGAAAAAACCTTAGCGTGCACGTGCCCAGCGCCTTCATGCCTTGAAAACACCAGTGTTCATGCGCCAGTTTGCTATCGTGTACACAAAACATGGAGGCAACGGCTGCCCATATACCGCATGTGATGCTGGCAGAGTTTTTTTGGTCTAAACAGAATCAACGAAACGCGATTGCATCTTGCAAGAGCATTTCTCACTTTCTGTGTAAGGGACAAAGCCATGTTTTTTGCCGTACTGGGAATCCGCAACACGCTACACAGAAGCTGTACGCTTAAATCAGTGGCAGCATATTCTCCTTGCCTTTACAAGAAGATTAGCACTTTCCTACGTTGACGGAGTATTTTTATCATTGAGCGTCTCTGCAGTCACCTGGTAACTTGAAAAGTCACAAAATCACAGAATGAAAACCCTCACAATTTTGCTTCAGATAGCGGCAACAAAAGTTGCTGAAGGACTTTTGAGCTAAACGTTGGAAATGTGATTCGACCCCGGTCAAAGCTACATACATAGAGTCGATTTGAAAACGAAATACCTGCAATATGATGCTCATTCGCCTTCAGCATGATACGACATGCCAGCAGCACGCACTAGCTGTGCAGTAGTTAAGGCTCATAGAGCGCGTGTGCTTCTGTAAATACATGCTTGCTCTAATTGGTGGATTTATTCACGACGTACTGGGTTGTGTCATGAAGTGCCATGGCGATGCCACAATTGTCACAGCAAGATGCATGTCGGATTACCAATAGCCAGGAACGGCTTGTTATACGATGGAGCTATATAGTCGTCGTCAACTTTACACACTCCTTCAGTAGAAGCCTCTAGTTTCTGCTGTGTTGGAAAAATGTCGAATCGTTCCACAGTAATTGGTGAAGGGTGGCTTCACGAGAAGGGCCACACTCTGCGTATCAACTAAATAGTCGGAAAAGCTACAAACGCTTTGCAGAACAACCCACTTTCTGTGAATAATGAGTTGGAACTTTGGGCTTCGGGCCAAATTTTTTGTCCGTTGGTTGTGCGTCAGCTTTCTGAACCTTCGGCACCGTGACAAGTAAGCCATAAAGATATTCAATGTTATATCCTTTCTAAATATGTGTCCTTAGCCACATGTTGCGCGAAACGTTTGGCTCAACGGCATTCCATGACAGCCATGCTCGCATTCTCCGACTGCACTCGCGTGTGGCAAAGCACAACCGTGCTCCAGTCATGACATGGAATTTGGCTAAGTGAACTTGGCCCTAAACGCGCCACCCGCAACGCGGCATTTTACGCTCAAAAGACTCTCAACTTCACTTTCGTTAGCTATAGAAGCAGCGACGCTGCTTTTAGTTGTGTGTGGACATCATTCCTTTTTACTCAGGAAAAGTAAAGCATTGCACCAATCACTGCTATGTTCTTAATTTTTCGCATAACTATAGCGCGGCCTCTCTGGCACAGTTAACAATCGCTTCACTCACGTCCTGGGCAGAAAACGGTGAGCGAAAGCTATTTAGTGCATCTTATTATTTTTTGAGGAAGCACGAACCAGAAACAGTCCTGAGTCAGCAGTCCACTTTTTGTGCTTTGCTTTTCCCAGTCCGTTCTGAATAACATCAAACAAGCGAAGAGCCATATCTGGTGTAGGGATAGCTGCTAAGCAGTGCACTGCATGTGTGTGTGATTGCATTTAAGTTGCGTGTCAATCAGGTCTTGTCGGTACATTCAGCGAAATACAAAGCTGGCGACAATTTGCACTCCGTCGAGCAATTAAGGCGCATTGGACAACTAAGACGAACAATTAAGGCATATTTCTGCGCTTCATCGTGCTTTCAACAAGTTTTCCAGCAAATAATGCGTTCAATGACATATCATATTTCCTCATAAAGGCCTCGTCAAGCAGTGAATGCGCTACCCACTGGCTTGCAGTCGCTTGCTGGCACTTTTGTTACTGATATGCCAGTGCTGCAGCAACCCACCACCTGTGAATAGCGTCCTGATGCATTTGCTGATGCTGCATTGCTAACAGGTCGCACCAACGAGACAAATGCAAATCCGGCTATCTTCTGCAAACAGTGGTTGAGAGTGTAAAGCCGTCGTACTATCTGATCATTATACTGCATGAACGTATGCGTCAAAATCTGGCTTTGTCCCACAAAACATTGCCCCCACTAAGTGCTTTTGCGCCTCATAATTCTGTCACTGCAAATTTATTGCTTACCGACTGATGCTTGTAGCTGCACATCGCTCCTACAGCATTCAGCATACTTCGAAGGACCAGACCTCGAGCCATCCGTGGTCTTCATGCAAATACTGAGCCTTAATCGTTTCAAGAGCTTCAAAAACGAAGATAACAGTTGTAGAGGGCAGGCTAATTCTTCTGGAAATCTCTGGCTTAGTTTCCAATACCGCCCTGTATCGGGCTGCATTCAGTAAATCTGCATTGCTTGCCAATTTAAACTCGTGTATTTAGCATCATCCTACTAGAGTACCACAGGCGATGCGATGCTCAGGCAGTGCTTCGCGAATGTTTCACTCCCAAGTTGCTGCTGCTCTAGAATCTTCAAGCACTAGGACACAGCAGAACTGCCGCGACTGATTCAATGCTGAATGTGGGAATCACAACCTCTGTGAGGTTTTTGTTCTTTACACTTTGTCGAAGATGCACGATTGTCTCCATCTCTACAAAGATTCACTGTCTTTAAACGTACTTCCTGCGCGAAACGCAGATGTTAGTGACGTTGTCTTTGCTGGAGTATTGCGCTTATGCAATGAGACGAATAAGACAGGATCTAGTGTGAAACTTCAACAAAATCCCTCCGCCGCACATCTTTTTCCACGTTTGTCGTAACTGTTGAACTACATCTACGAGGCCGAGCCTTTTCATAGTAGGCTTTAGGCAGATACGCTAAAGGAAATGCGCCGTGTTCTTGTGTCTCTTCGAAACAATTTCCGAAGAGATACAAGAACACAGCAAACAGGTGTAAGATGCAACCTCGCAGCGTTGCTATCAACTGTCTCGTCAGCCTTGGTACTGACTGTAGGAACCTAAGCTTCCCATGGGCGCTAATGAATGACTTGCATGAGGATCAAACACTGTGATATGTCATGTGCTTCGACCAGCACAAAACACACTTGCTATAGACAAACGGACATGATGCACTGGTTTACATGTTTAAACTTGTGACACGCGTATTTTTTCTTCCTCAACACCGTAGAGCCATATGCAAAGTCAATCCCTTCATAGTTCGCTGAACGTTTTTAGTCGCCGTTGAGGTCATTTGCATGTTCTAGCGTTGTCATGGGAGGTGACCGCGTTGAAAACGTTATATTTTCTACCGCAAACCGGTCCGTGTCCAGTCCATTGTGCTTGAATCTTCCTTTTTTTCTCTGCATGCACAACGCCAACGAAACAGGCTAAGGAACCGGAAGAGCATTTACCAGGACATTAGTGCCAGTGCATGCATCACCAGGAAGAATGCGCAGATTGTTTTTTCCTTAGTTGTCGTACAGACAGCAGAAATTGACAAAAATGCGGCTTTTTCCAATGATTTTTGGGCATCTTCGGTGATGAAGCCTACGCTTGTGCCGAACTAGTTTTACCACACCGAAACTGCGCGCAGCGAGTACCAAGCCAAAGCAAGGTTCCTTTTCGGGCACCTATAGGCACTAAACCGTGCTGCTGATGCTGCTGCTGTTTTAAAATATTGGTTACGTACTCTCTTTGAGTAACCAAAGGAAAGCACAACGACAAACTTGAAATGGACGCCCAGCCGGAGCATCTACAGGCTTGACAAGTAGGCACAGTGCGATTGAGGAACTTCCTAAAACAACCCCAGGGTATATATGGCTTTCTACACCAAGCAAGTCCTCTTCAGTGCACGCTTAAAACAGATATCGCTTTCAGTAGACCCATGTCGTATCTTAATGATGAGCGCAAAGGAACAGTTGCACGAAATGCTGTTTGGGCGGCGCCTCAAGAATTTCGCGGAGTAAGGAATTAGAATCGCTTTCTGTCTGCGCATTCCTCATGCCACGAAATAGCATGTGTGCCTCATCAGGTATATTGAATGTCAGCTTGTTAAAGAAACGTGACCGCAACAGCTTCCGTCATTCCTGCAGGCAGCGCAGCGTGGGGTCGCTTCAGACCATACAGAAGCGATGGCACTAGGAAAATCCATGCGCACTACACCTTACTCTCTGAAAAAAGTTAGATAAGACCGTTGTACTGTGGTAGAACAAAATGAATTCAAAAACAGAAACTGGCGGCATCCAGGGAAGTCAAAGCAACCACAACCAGCTGCCTTAATTCTGTCACGTTGGAGAGGTACGAGAACCCCTCGATTTACAATGTCATAAATTATCCCATCAACGTCCATGATTCGCCGAAACCATTAGATGTAAAGACTAGCGATCCCGTGAATAACCTCGAGTGGACGTCTTCAGCTCGTGATGGTAGCAAACACGAAAAGAAGTCGTCGTTTCCAGAGGTCAAGCCACAAAAGAAGAAATTGTGAAGCACCTCACATGGCCCAGTCTTCCAACGTTAAGTCAGGCATCAGCTGGCACGCCATGTTCTTCACTACAATGTCGCAGCACAAGACGGGACTGGGAAGCATATCGCTGAAATCTTTCATAGGTCTTTTTAAAATCACATGACATATCCTGGACGCACGTGCTGCAAATGCCGAATTGCAAAACAGTTTTTTGTTTTAAAAACAGCAAAATATGTGACCACTTTCCCTTCTCTCCCGTCTGCGTGACACACTTTTTGGTGCTCTAGTTTCGCAGCAGGTTGCTGGCCGTGGGAGCAGACTTGTTAAACATCATGCCAGGAGTCACGAAAGCAGGGGCTTTTTGTTCCTTTTCATTCACCTGCAAGATTTCATTTTCCAATGTGTCCTGCCACCGCCTCGATTTCCCTCCAGAAAATTTGCACAGTCAATTTTTTCATGTTGTCCCAGCTTGGTCAGCGATGCACGCAAACAACACTGTTTGTCAAAAAACCAAATGGTTACTACCTGAGCTTTTCTCGCAACGTCAAGTGCAACCTATTACAGCCACACATGTCTGCAACGAAAATAAACAACATTTGAAACCCACGGCCTGCCGCAATTAGGAAAGTGTGCTCAGCAGTCGTGATAATGCAGCAGGCACACTATGCATAAACGGGCTTATCATTACCACTCAAAATGCCCATAGAAGCAGCAGTCCCCCCACAGCATATTCTGTGCGTCCGAAGCACCGCACTCTCCATGCCCTTTCAGCGGTAAGTAAATCCAGATGTAGTCATGCACGAACTGAGAAACATATACGCCTTTATGCTTCTTTGTTGTCACTGAATGCTGCGACATGTAGCGGCATGGTTTGCATCCACAGGTTTGGAAGTAATAAGCATATTTGGATACGATGCGCGTCGCGCGTTGCTTGCTGAGTAATAAAAATCCATTGTAGCCTCCGAGCTTCTATTTGTGCAGCGACTCACTAGCTGTACCGTGGATATACAATACAAGCGATGCCTACAAACACAGTTCGCCAACAAACTCGAAATGAATGAATAATCACAAATCGAGCAAGATGTTGTCACACACGTAGCGCAAAAGTGCATTAGCCCTGGTCACAGATCACTTATTTGAGCGACGACCCACTAGCTGCAGCATGTCACATCCCGGTTGAATGTCCACATAAAAGTAGTAGCGCGATTGCGACGTCACTATGCGAGGAACGGCGCAAGGCGGTACACTCGAAATAATTGATCTCATCTTCTCATTCGTACATTTTCCATCTTTGTCCACAAAACCGTGTGCAAAACATCTTGTTATAGGGTGTGGGGTTGAAGCACTTCCGCCTTCGAAGAAGCGGTGACGTGTTCATACATCCCTCACCACAGCGCACTAAGAAGCATCTACGTAGCGCGCTCTAAAAGCTGCTTACTTTCTTTGAAGTCGCATATTAACAGGTATAAGAGATTACCGTTTCGGTCAAAGCGTGCGATGAGCTGCTCCGCTTTGAAGCACAATATTTATATTCAGCATCGCGTGCACTCTGTCCAGAGTTTTGTGAGCCCTTAAAGACGTACTACTGAAGCTTACTCATGCATTGCCAAGGCCAGTTCAGTATCGCCTTTTGATTGTTATTCTTCCTCCAAAGGAGGTTCCCCAACAGCAACGGAGTTCAAGATTGACTTTTGTTCCTGAACTTTACTGTGATAAAAGGGTGAAAGCAACGTTTTCTCTCATTACTATAGGTACAAATCTGTGACATGAATGCTGAAGGACCTGGCACATACAATCTGTTAATTGCGGCGGCAGAGAGAACGAATCCGCCTGTGTACAGAGCGCGCACAGCAATCGCTCGTGGACTCAGTACTTCATTTATTTGTATTGCGTTTTCTCCCCATATGCACCTTAAGAACTTATCATTGATATGGATAAGCATCAGAACAAGAGTCACTTGAATTTGTTCAGTGCGGCTTGCACTCCTGGCTCCCGGACAAGGTCTATCTCTTCATCACATTCTGACAAAATGCTTCGGTTGGCTGTTTCAAAATAAGATGACCGTTCGCCACTCACATACTGGTTCACCATGTGAATCCAACAGAAGCACCAGTTCAATAAACAGCAGGTCCACACGACGTTGTTTGCTGTCCACTCCTCCGTTGTTTAGTAAGAGCTCTCCATGCACAGATGTAGCTGTAGATACCGCGCGTTTAGTAATCTACTAGCTATCCTCATTACGGTATCTGGCCATCTCCCATCCAAGTACACAGATACGTGATTTGAAAAGCGTAACGCAGCATTCACAAGAAGAATGAATAAGATTTCGTCCCCGCTAATGTAACAATATCTGTTTGGAGCACCTCCTGAAAGCTATTAAAATACGAACTCTCTTCAGCAAGAATGCACGCACAATGCTTGCCAAGCAAACGAAATCGTGTGAACCACAGCGCTCGCAAAGCAAACTATCTTGCAGAGACGACCAGTAGGAGAGTTCAAAGTTACAATAGAGGTTTTTGTGAAACCCACTTTCATGCGCCGGCATCTGTTAAACCAGCCTGGGAAGCTGGCACTGCCTCCCAAAGGAATCTCAGCAATATATGCCATAAATATTTCTCACAACTGCGGGAGGTACAGCAAGAGCCCGAACAGTTTTCGACAAAAGTTCTCCAGAAAAGGCAACTACAAACTGATGAAGAGCTGCAGGTAACTCGTCGCGCACGAACTGTTCAAAACACAGGAAAAATGCTGCGTCCTCTAACTTTCCCCTGGCAGCAAGAAGCAGTATACAGCATGATCCCATTTTTGGGATGTGGATATCGGGAAAACTACTTGGGAAGAGAGGCTTTACAGACGTTATCTTATTCTCGTCGCATTTGCCGTCAAGGAAAGTAGGTACTTCGCAATCACGTTATACGTTGAGCGACGTGCTTGGCCAGTAGCACCTCGTGTGAAAGGCCAACTCTCAATAAAGCACTGAGTATTTGCGGGAAGATGCATCAGGAGCTTGTGAGCGTTGTGCCCTTGCCCCTCAACAATAATAGTCAGAAACAATTTGGTTTTATTAACTCGAAATGGAACATTTCTATGGAAGCGCAAACGTGGGAACTTTGAACAGAGCCTATGCGACCAGCACTTTCATGTAGTGGCAACAAGAGCACTTCACAGAGAAGCCAGAAGACCCAAAATGGTGATTTCTATTTTTCACTTACAGCCTTCACGGCACGAAGATCGAGGACGTGTACTGCAAGAGCGCCCTTTGCTGATTGCTTCCTATGCCGCTAGCATGCGCACGGGAAAAAGCTCAATGCAGCAATGCTTCATGTGAAGCATACTGGCGAGAAATGCCGTTGAAAATCCAGCTTTGGAGAACTTAACTCCGACGCAGCAGCAGGAGGGCCGCGCATACGCATTTAAAATACAGTTGTGCATCTGCATATGCATGCATTTCTATATATATTAGCTGTGCAACTGAAGGTACGCACCGAACGTTTTTAAATGTGAAATGCTTTTTTGTCGCAAGCTATTTAAATGACCTTATTGACCATTGTGTAGACATTTATTCAAAAGCGTGAACGAGCACCAAACTGCGAGCTCCCAAATCCCCCGATTTTTGACATACTACCTGACGATGGCGTTAAGTGCAAGGCAGAATGATCCCGGCATACAGCCGCCGACCAGCTAAGCCGTACGTCACATCATGATCCGCCCATGAAGCACAGTCTATTCATCATCTCACCTCTAGCCGAAAGACTGAGAAACCAATAAAACGGTTTGTTGAAATTCTTCAAATTATGCGAGCAATCGCCAATCTGTCAACAACTGAACGGTAGTTCGAAGTGCTGCCAATAAACATAGCATAGGTTATGGCACTTACATACTGCGTCGATATTTCGTCTACATGTCTTACAACCTAAAACAAGATTCTGAATGGACTGTCAGTGTGCTTTTACACTTGTATTGACGTGCTTCCGTTTCAGCGCAAATATATAGAAAAGCAGAGTCATGCTGGAAAAAGCTTGACATTGAGCATGCCATATCCTGCAGCCCATGACTCGCCGTCGAATATTCAGCTCTCGCTACGTCGGAGGAGCTAGCAGTTGTACGTTTCCTTGAAAAGGAAGCAATGCGACAACCAGCAAGTCCATCCGCATGTTGTTAAGCCTATACCTGTAGGCAGCGCACCATAGTTACTGAGGCTCTAGCAAAATACTGGCATGTAACAACATCTTAGACTGCAAGGAATATGGCAACTTTTCCTGGCTACTGTTATGTTTCACTCACAAACTGTCAGCAGAGCCAAAAGCCTCACAAGCCCTGCCTCAACTAAATATATTCTCTGTGCAGTAGAACCGATAAAACACTTTTCTGAGCTCCAAAGTCCTAAGCATTCGGTTTTCTTGGATTTGTTGCTGCATCCGGTTTTGTCAGCCGCCGCTGCGAAACGTCGCGTAGAAACGGCTGTTTATTCAAATTAGCCTCTGCCAGTCTTGAATGTCACATACGATTATTTGTGTGCACTGCACGTTAAGCGCTACAATTTGGCAGGGTCGACAAGTCGACAAGAAAGGAAGCAGCGTCGCAGGTTGAAGCCCTCATTGTGTGATTTAACTCGAAAGATCATCATATCTAAAAGGCCGTTACTATGCTGCCAGCACATACAACCTGTTTATACATGAATTGCATCTTTGAGCACTAAATTACGCGACTTAGTTGCGAGCTTTGTGCCTCAGCGGCGGCGGAATACACGGCACGTCTGAATAAGCTTTCACAGTTGCGTTGGCGCCCGAAAAGCTCGCGCAGAAGTGTAGAACGTATCCCTCGAATATGTGTGTAATTCACAGTGAACGGAAGTGGTTTTGTCCCAGTGTTCGTCGCACGGCCTGCAGGATCACAGTTGCACCGGAAAATATATTTCTTAACGTTAGCATATGTGACTATCCTGGTTGTTGTATCTGGCAGTCTGCGAGCAATAGTCTTCTCACTTTTTTGAGGTGGCCCATCTCTTTTTTACATGAAAGCAAGGGCTTACTGCCTTTTTTGCAATGGAAACGTAGACATGTAAGTTTTTAGAGTGGCGAATGTGTTGCCCATTATTCTTGGGCATCAAGCCTCAGGGCAGCTTAATGAAGAAGCTACGTTGAAAACTACAGTCGTTGCGAAGTCAAAACAAGGTAGTTAACGGTGAATTAGCGGCTGAACAAAAAATGAGCCTTGTTCCAAATAGTAAGTGGGGCTCACTCAGAATGAACAATAATAGAATGCTCCCTGCGAAGAGTAATCAGCCAATCTCATCCTAAGCAGTCTGAACAATTATACTTTCGCTTGAAGGAAGCCAATACGCAGAAATAGCCTAAGCTCAGAAAGGTGTGACAAACGGACAGCCGTTGTTGAGCTCTTCTACAGACTAAGCTTTACATTCGAGTTTTGCGCAAGCTTAAATATTTTTGAAGACGAGCTGAGGGCACCCTGAACCGGGCTTGTGGCTTTTTCGGATGTTTCTCATATCCCGAAAAAAAGCCTCAAAAGGAGAAAAAGACACACCCTTCTCGTAGTTTCTACAGGTCGTGCGTGTGCCTTGCCGGCATGATGGCTTACTAGCTTTCATATCCCGAAGAAAAGACTCAAAAGGACAAAAATATACATGCTTCTTGTAGGTTCTACATGTCGTGTGTGTGCCTTCCCGACATAATGGCACACTAGCTTTCACAACTACGTCCAGCCTTGCAGAATGCATACAATTATGTTGCCCTCTTCACCTGGTACATTGGCTTCCAAATTGCACAAGTGCACGGCAGGACCTGCTGCTTCCCTGCAAGATTTGTTTATCTACGCGTTGATACTCTGAAGGTTACAAGCATTCAAATGATAATCATTGTGGCTGTTGATTTTATTTACTTGTATTCGAGTGGAATAGGGCGATGCCCCAAAGTTAAGGTGCTTAACATACAGCCTGGAGTCATCACACATAGAAAAGTGTCCGACAGTAAAACCGCATAAACATGATTGAAAGTAGGGAGTTTAACCGCTTAAACTAGTATGATCTCCACTGAAACCAAATTTCTTTTAATGCTTACTCGCGCCATTTCCACCACGAAAGCTCATTGTCGTACTTAACCCTTGCACCACTAAGGATATGAGACCACAACGCTAAAAAAGAAAGCTTAAGCTCACTCCCTTTCGATTGACGCGAGCAGCAGCGCTTTGCGCACATCAAGTCAGATACGAATGGGTGAAAAACTATTTTGGAGACGTCATTTGCTTTAAAATACGATCAAACGCCTTAACTAAGTGGTACACTAATTGTATCCGCCTTTTTTATGCCTGAAGACCGCAACGCAGTACCCGCAGTACACTTTCAATCAATTTCCCTGAGAAAAGCAAGCGCACCAGCTTTTTCAGCAGAGAAATTAAAGCGTATGAGTTGCTCACAATATGAAGATTCGCTGCAAAATTGGTGGATTTTTCCCTATCAAATACGCAAGAGCAACCCATGAATTTCGGGGAGCGTAGGATTCGCCTTCGTGCGTCACATGACAAAAAGAAGTCCCCCGCCAGCAACTCTCACTGTTCTGTAGAAAACCAAATACGCATATACAGCTGATCATCACTTGAACACGCACAACCTTGAGCAAAAACTCACGGAGGCTGAAATATGCATTGTTGGATGATGGCGGTCGATGTAGTTCTAACGGCAGGCTAACAAAAATGTATCACTGTATCACCTTGTCACACCCTGAATGTTTTGGGTCTCTTAAAAAAACGCAGCACGGCATGTCGGTAGTGCGGCATATCAATTCATGCAGCTGCCGCACGGAGACGGCTGCCAGCAAGAACAGCACGTCACATGCCCTACCAATTTGAGGCAAAAGATCATTCTATAAATAGCATTGAGAATGACATACGCCCAGCCTTTTGGCATATCTGGTACCCATAACAGCAAAGTGTTTCTATCCTGTGCAAAGACTAATAAATCTTTCAGCTGGAAATGCCAAGCTCTTGCATATTTTCTGTAGGTTGAGCATATGAGCACTGAAGTGTGGATCATGCTTGGCGAATCGCGAATTTTTACAGCTACATCTAAGTGATAACGCGCAGTTTCGGCAATGCCTGTCGTACAAGCTTGTAGTGAGCACAATGGGCAAATCAATCTAAGCGTATACGCGCAGTCCATATTTCGCACGTCCAGTACCACACGTGACGCAAAGTTGCAGCGCTTCATCGAGTTTTACATATTAGGCAGCAAATGCCAGAGTAAGAACATTTTCCATGTTTCTTAAAGATTGCCGAAAGAAACGCCCAAGCCAGGTTCATCTAAGTTAAGGAAGCCATAGAAAACTGGCTTGAAAAACACGTCCAGCCCCACTTGATATCATGCAGTTTTACGTGTAAGTCTATATTTTACAGTAGTGAATAAGCAAACAGCAGGAAATAGAGTTTCCTGGCAAGAGGTATACTTAATCAAAGTGGACGCGGGTACTGTAGGCGTTTTGGGCCAGCTCAACAATATAGTGGAGTAACTTGCTGCAGATGCTGCACGCACTTCGTACAATCAGATGTCCGCGAAAGGACAAAAACAGGAAACGCCACAGTACATGGCCTCGGGTTATATACAAAGAAGTACAGGACACCGTGAAGGATTGCCTACGCCCCCTTCCATCGAGGTTCAGCAAGTTTACGGCAACTATAACGTATTACATACACACAAAAATCTTGTTTTCAATTTCTCTGAGCAAGACTTACTGCCTTGGCTTGCCGGCATTTGCAGTTTTTGCCCGCCTATTCACCCTTGAGAAACGGTAGACGCAAAGTCCGTCGTATCTCCGTACCGCTCCTACGTCCTTTGATTAATGTGTCGACCGGGGCTCCCGCAGGCAAAAATTGAATTAACTATCGCAATGCATGCGTTTCCTGAACCACTACCACTAGTATGAAGTGGATATAGAGCTGAGTTACTAACCCACGCGATTAAGCCCAAAACTGCACCACGCACTCCCTGGAGTAGCTAGATCAAGCTAGCCCTTAATGGCAATCACACAGACAGCCTCAAAAGCGAACAGTTGCAAATGTAAATCAAGCTCAGAATATGCGAAAGGACACATGATAGTCAGGCACTCAATTAAGGAATCAACTGAGTTGGAAATAGTCTAAAACAGCTTCCCCGTGTTCCTTTCTTGCGTTTTCTAGATGTGTCAGTTTTTCTCACGACCATTTCAATGTATGGACGTACTCCCTTTGATGAAGATAACCCCTTTCTACCAGTCGCCATGGAGGCTTCCACATTGCCATTTTGTGCCTTAAAATATAATGCCCAAAGACGAACCCCACAAATATCCTTAAAGCTCTGCAACGCAGCAGACAGTCTCCCATAAATCAACTTTTGTGGTCGTTATCCCGTTAATTTGTAATTGTTCAGCATTTATGGAGCCGAAGAACAATGATCCAGTTTCTTGAGCTACATTTCTTTCCTCACTTCACCCTGCATCAAGAAGCATTGCTACGCACTGCTTATAGCATTCCAATCAGTTTTTGCATAACAGGAATCTAATATCGCAGCTCATAAGCTGAAATCGTGCTGCAGGTGTTAAAATTTGCATTTGGTATACAGCTTACAACGTATTTGTGCCACTGCGTTCTGGCTATAGAATGTAGTGGCGCATGACGTTCCCATAGTGTGCCACAAGTCAACTGTGTAGAAAATAAGTGCTCATGCATCAATTGAACCGCTGTACGTACAGCCTGCACTTGACAAGAGAACACGAGCAGCGTTTTGACCTATTCACGCATATATTTGGACGTCGTAATCCTCAGTCGCTAGCGGCTCTGTCAATGTAACACAAAGTGATCATTATTTCCATCTTTCAAGGCACACACAGCCAATCAAGGTATTCTCTTGCAAAATCGTGCCAGCCAGTTTCGCCAAAGTAAAGGTAGTAGCATAAAGAACGCTAAGGCAATTGCTACAGAACGAAATGGGCATGTGTTTCTGACTGAAGGACTTGCCATGAAGAAGCTCGAGAGCCACTCCCTCACACGCGCGTTTCGTCCAAATTTCACACGCTCCAGAAGTTCCTCAAGGAGTCCATGCGTGACCAAACCACGCAATATGTACGCTGTATGCGCTGATCAAAAAATACTAGGCTGAACAGCGAAAGCTCTACGCCTATCTTTCACTTGGCTGTAGTGAAAAAACAGCAATGAAAAGAGTAGTCGCTGGACCTTTTTAGTTGTCACCTTTGTCGCAACCTACCCCCTGCATCAGTTGGAGGAGAATGCATCAAGCATACCCAATATTTGCGACATGATCGTTAAGTATGATTGCCGCTCTACACACGTGCTATCAATGTACATGCTGATCCTTTTTGATACAAATGATTTGCATAATTGAGTGCAATTGCCATTCACTTCTCCTCCTGGATCTAATCGCGTATTTGCGATAGCGTTTTGCACTCACAAGCTGAATATATTCACGTAGCACCTTGCCTCATGCTAACGTAGATTCAGTGAGCGTTGTTGAACGGTCATATGTGTATTTTGTCTTTGCAGGCTTTCACCCAGATTGTAAATGCACTCGACGCATTCTGTTTCGGCCATTACATCGCGACGCATGTTTTGGCTGTTTTGCAGATTAAGGATTAGATTTCAAGCATGGGATTCCAAGAAACTGCACCGCGAACATTGCGAGTGCTATCAAGCGCCGCGTGTTTGTTGCGCAAATGCCAAACACGTCCACATCGAGCCGACCAAATGCATGGAACGAGAAATGCAACGCTGCGAATACATTGTCACGGGACATTAGCGATAGTCTGATGATTTACGTCAAAAATGCATCTGTGTAACATGGTGATCTGTGCGCGTGCCCAATTAGCATCATTTCCTCAAAGCCGGCGTCCCTTAATCCCAGCAATAAAAGATGCACCACTTTATATAGCTCTAGAAACAGCTCACACCTTGACTTCATAATAGTAGGAAACAACCAAAGGGACAACTTCAGGCACAGTTCTGAGTGCATTTTGTATTTCTCGCTCCTGCATTACCCTATTCTATAACCTGTCATGGCCAACAAGTGGAGCAATACTTGACAGCTGCCGGACGTGTTAGTGGGCGGTTTCAACGGGGTTGCGTACAAGCTACAAAAAATAAGGGGAGCAAAATGGATGTTCCATCCGCACGCAACTGGCACGCATCAAGTCGATTGGAAAACGCATTTGCAGCGTATGTTTAAAATTGCGTGAAGCTTGTAATCTCTGGGAAGCGCTTAAGAAAAAAGGGTATTCTTCTGATTTTTTTCAGACGCATACATACAACACAAATCGCCCGCTGCGTCTCGCGTCTCGAATACAGTATCACGGCATATTAGCCATAGTCGCACGTTTTATGTCAAAAATGCACCTGTGTGCCATGCTGCTTAGTGCTCGTGTCCACTTAGTACCATTTACCGATTTTTGTGTGGGTATTATTGGCACACCTACTCCCTGATGGAAGACGGAAAGCTATGAAAGGACAATATCATTTTCATCTGCTTAGCGGGCCGCCAGCTACACAGTCATTTCAATTAAAGGTACGTGCTATCACGCTTTCATTAACACATCATGGAGAGTCGATAATACAACGCAGACAAACCACATGATACGCCCACCCAAAGCCACTATACAAATCTGATGATCCTGCAAGTGATATGCTAGACGAAACAGTTTCTCTGTCTACGCACTAAAAAATCACCATTGAAAATTAAATGCCTCATTCAAGTGAGTCACTCAAAAAATTACTAAAAGCTATCAGGAAAAAAAGCCGAGCATGCAGAACCACGGACCTGGCTTGTTGAGCTCATAAAACCTACATTACGCAGTGAAAAGGGATACAGCACGGCACTAGAGCGCCTTATATACTACATATGCATGTGCGGCTTTAAATGTGCTGCAATACAACAAAAAGCTCCTCGGAAGCTCCCCGACAGAACACAGCTCTAGGCTGCACTCTGTTCACTACTTTTTCTTCATTTCTTCCAGAAAATACTGGAACTTGCATCGCGCAGCACTTTAGTTGGGCTGTTAATCATACTGCTTGTCGATTGAAGCCTTTTTAATTTTGCATGCTCCACAGCAAATTAGCCACTTCAGCGAAAAACACCTACTTGTTTGCAACTGACGAGTCTGCACACTCACTTTTGACGTGTTAGCATCAGCGAAGTGTGAATATTTCATCATTCCAAAGGTGCACGGCGTTGTTGCCGCGACCTTTAAAACTACTCAAAATTGCTTATGCAGTTCCCGCAGACTTCCAAGGGTTTCTACAACGTCTCATCCTAAAAACGCAAACAGTACTTGAACAACTGCGTAAAATGTAAGAGAGAATGGCAGTTTTCATGCATGATGGCTTCAATATGAAATGCACGTAGGTATTTTACACTGCAAGCTGAGCAACTGCCCCTCCGGATCACCGCAATTTACCTGAGGGCTGAAACAACATTGAACTTGCTGGCCATAAAACAATCGCTAAGTGTGGAAAAAAGAGGCGGTTGCTCCATATACGTCGCGGCCAGTTCTGAAAACCTCTCCATATCCATTCCACATGTTGAAAATGTCGTTTTATACATATTGCTTCTGTTGCTTTCGCGCTCCGCATTTCTGTACCAGCCCTGTGCGTGCACGTGTTGCATCACAAAATGCAAGGCGGTGCAAAACATGACAGTGGCATGTCTGGAAGAATCCCTTACATTCTGCCCGATATGCATTAACCACTGCGCAGGTGGTGCACTCAATATTTACAACCAGACGGCTGCAGTGAGTGCAAGTGATTGAGTTTCTCCACGAAAATCACTACCCTACGGTTACGCACCTCTTCCTTCTCTACACGTTGGCATTGAGACCATGTTGCGCGGTGGACCAATCCCACAACCTATAACGCCAAGGAAATGCATCTTTTTAGCGACGGAACGACCAACAGAAGATGGAAAGAGTTCCAAGCAGGCAGAGCTGCCCGCTGCATGGTGGCTGGAATACTCACAACAGCGCCATTAATTTCTGTGTCAAAGTGGCAGTACAACCCTGCAGTACAGCTCTAATGACGAAACTTCACGCGTCTCTATTTGCTTTCAACTTTGGCTTAAATCTGCGTCCCTCTCTAGTCAAGCGCACGCCTAAGAGGTTAGCGTCGTTGCTTGGCCGTAATTTGATGACCCGAACTACCGGCGAACGGCTATCACATTCTGTGATATGCTGCAGAAGCATCTCAGCTTACCATCTGCACCGCCGGTGCAAATAAAGCATAACTGGCCAAGCTTCTGATAATAGATGTATTTTTTTGCAGTTGTGCATTGCTACCGCTGAAAACAAGCCAACTACACTAAAGGTGCCACGCTAATCCTTGTTGGGAAAGACAAGCCGTATAAATAAGGTGCGCTATCCGCAATGAGGTAACATGAGCCTTCGATATGTGTTGCCTTCCAGGACGTTTTTGCTTGACTATTTGCACGCGCTTGCGCGGCTCAAACAGAAACTGAACGGAAACAGTGGCTCAGGAAAATCTGAAGGCTGTGTATAACCATTTTTTTACATCCATTTTGGTTGGTGTCCACGCACAAACACACGAATTCCTGTTCTGCCCCGGAAAAGTACGTTTGTACTCGTCACCTATGCAAGGGGGAATTCATTATATGTGCTCACAAGTACAGTCTCGAACTCTGTATTCGGTGTTCACACCACATAATGAGTCTGTACTGAAATTTCTTGCGTTACATTTTCCTCTGCGTAATCATCCATCACGTACGATCTGCGACGAACAATGCTGGCACTGCAATACAAACAATGCAGCCTGCCAAACACGTTCATGGTAATCTTGTACGAACTTATCGCGTGGACCAGCGGGCACCCCAGCCAGGCAGCATAGTAGTCACTTGCGCCTCCACTTGGAAACCCTCAAATAGCCTGAGTATTCAATTCTTGCAAGCTCAGCTCCTAGTATTTGACAAGCCAGCAGGCTGTCTATGGAGCAAAGCTGGTTCGTCGAGTCATTTTGTAGCAGTCGATCAGATTTAAATTAACTGATCTACTGGCAATACATGCGATGCTTTGCACGTGCTAGAGGCCGTACAGAAGCATGCTGCTAATCCGCAAAAATCCATATAATCAAGTAGACACAAACAACAGGACAACCTTTCTTGAGTGGAACAACCAAGCCTTCAACAGTAAGCGGCAGGTCCGTATCTAGTGGAGGTCCATGAACTGCGCAGTTCGTCAAAAACATGAAATCAGCGAAACTAAACACCTTCTGTTCTGTGTCCTAAGGATTGCAACCTTAGGGTCGACACTTGACAAGAAGACGCAACCCCAGCGAATATTTTTTAGTTTACTATCAGTCCACCACATAGCTACTTCTGTTTGTCAGCCAACAGGCCATTTGTTAGCTAAGGGTTCTCTTTTGGACGACGCCCTGGTAAACTGTGAAAGCATCGAGAAGGCAGCGAATCGCGTTCATATGGTCCTAGCAGCGACGCATCCATGAAAAAACCAGTACGCATAGTGGGATTGCTCGCCCATCCTTCTTGTAGACTACCTGGGATGGTGTAGATAATTCAAACATCAGTGACTGTGGCCTCCGACAACAAAAAAACGCTGTATTCCTGTTGCACGCCGCAGTCAGATCGCGCATTGCCACGCAGTGTCGAACAGTGGTTGCTGCTCGTTGAAGTGGCCATCGCCAAAATATGTATTCGGTCAACGACTATGCATCACCACTACGCAGAATGAGATCGCCCGCTCATGACTTCCGTAAAACATCTGGGGTACTATGGATGAATCCTGCATCAGCGACTCTGGCCTCCAACAACAAAAGAGGCCGCCTGTGTCGAACTAAGCGTGCACTGGTCCCTGGAAAATCCAACCCTAAAACTGATGTGCGCTGCACGCTGTGCACTGTTTGTTTCGTTCGTTCCAGAGATTGCTGACACCTGTATCGCGTAGCATTTTTGGCGGCCTGTTAATGGGACTGCGCTTCAACAACACCCTTTGGAGTCTTAGGTTGTTCATAGCAAATAAGCCAAATCACCGGCGTACAACTACCTGTTGGCATATGAAGCCTCCGTGCAATTACTTTTGGTGCATTAGTGTGCACACACTGTAATGCATTGTAATGGTGCTTGTTCACTAAGAATGTCGTATGATCAACGAATACGGCAAACTTCGCCCAGTAGCAATGCCACTTTCTTCACATTTCACACGGCTCCAACGTGCCTCAGTCTCTGTGGACCGACGCATTAAAACATCTGTCGCCAATTGAGCTAAGTTTACTTTTCCGTATTGTTGGACGTAGCACAGAAAACAAGCTCCTACACTTATAAACGGCCTCAATGCGCTTGAGAATCAAGGCCGGCCTGTTCACAACAATCATATCATCGCAGTAAGTAACGCACTCGTCGCACTTGTCAATAACTAGTTCCAAACAATTTAGCAGCTTAGCCAGATGTTCAATTCTGAATTTATTTTCGCCAAATTTTCCATTCTGGCATAGATTTAAGAGGATCGGTGCAGCGTGGGGTCACTAAGTCTGTTCAATAAGTGCAAAACCAAGAGCAGTGATAGCTTTTCATACTCCGAAGCATGATAAGCGTGTCTCGCCCAAGTCTGAATTGCATGCATAGAAGGGACCAGTTCAGATGCCTCTATGTGCTTGTGCCTGGACCGCCAGTGCAATTGTGACTGTTCTCTGCTGATAGGCTAAAGTAAGCGTGATGTTGAGGAACAAATTCACCCGTTTGCCCACTGGACGGTAGTTGTGTACTATTTATCTATCTTGCATGTGTTTCCTCTAGAGCTATAAGAGCTCCCAACATCCTGTTCACGAGACATGCATAGACACGGAAAAAAGTGCCCAAGTCAGGCAGCCGAGAAAAGCTCTTCCCAAGCCGCATGCTTTGTTAGGCATCAAATACTGTAAGTGTTCACCATTGTCTCCACGTACCCACCCCAAACAATGCAGTGCAGAAGACAAAGGTAGCGGACAGGCCTTCCGCGGAGCTAGAAGAGCTACAGGGCCACGCGGGCGTAAGCAGGTGCGCAAATGAGCCTCGTGCGCGCGGCCAAACACCCAATAGTAAAAAACAAATCTCTTGGGAGTCCAGTAAGGCGCACGCGCCAAACGGTTGCAGAGCGCCGATCCCTAGTGTGGCTCTTCCGTGACCGGGTTGTGGCGAACTAGACGCAGATTTTTATAAGGCGGACGTCCCTCCCCCAGAGGTGAATACAAGAACTACGATCACAACAACTACTGTCTTAGCCAGCTGGTTAGCAGCGGATTTAACAGCAAAACTCTGCTGTTTCCCTTCTCTCATTTGGCCCAAGCATGAAAGCTTATGATACACGGGTGTATTGCCTGGAGCGAGGAAGAGAATAACACGCATTGCTGCCTGTGTGATGCTTCCATTCTAATTTAGATACAGCTTTCCGCAAAGGATAACGCATTCAGTCGCGCCCATGGCCGATAAAAGAAGCTCCAGATATCATATCAATGCCTGTTTTCCTCAGCACTCTCAACTGAAAATCCCCTTCAGGTGAAGTGCAGCCAGGAGGCCACCAGAATCGCAGGTGTCGGCAATGCCAGGAAAATGACGGTCACGCCGCTTCAGCGCTAAAATGCGGCCACCGCCAAATACCTCATCTTCAGTTTAGAGGGAAGCACCTTGAACCCGTTGGAAACATTACACATGAAGTCAGCAACAACAGCAACAAATATATCCAGTTGCTCCTTTCACTTCTCAGTGCGCATTCACCAGAAATCTACGGACGTTTCTCGGTGATTACAGTCCCAGAACTATGCCTCACGTTCTGCTTTTTCAGCCACGGAAAAACGTGTGTGCAGTTTTCGTCAAATCACGTCGAGAGGTTCTATCGACAAACCGCAAAATCAGTCCCAAATAGCTTTAGCTCTTGTCAACTGCCAGTAAGCATCCGGCGTATTGCCGCAAAGCATGCCTCCTCCACATGATATTTAGCACTTGCTGCACGCAAAGGAGACATGCATGCTTCTCTGTTGCTTTGGGCCGTGATGTGAACAGGTAGAGGAGATCTACGAGGGTTTCCTTGTGATTTAATCCCCACATATACGTCGCACATCCTGCGTTTTCAGCCACATATAGACCTACGTGAATCTTCCGCCGAGTAGGTCTGTCGACAAACCCGCTAGTCAGCTCCAAACAAGTTCAGCTCTTCTCCACTGATCCGCTAGCGCCACGCCACTCCCTATTCTTTGGTGATTTTTAGACTCGCACCACACGGACTCCCTCCACTTGCTCCTTTCATTAGTCAATACGCAGTCACCACGTGAAGACATCCACGACAGTTTCTTGGCGTTTACAGCCCCAGAACTGCGCCGCACATTCTGCGCAGAAAAACGTGTACGTGCACTTTTCGTCAAAGCATGCCGAGTGGTTCCGTCGACAAAACCCCAAATCAGTCCCAAACAGCTTTAGCTCTTCTCCACTGCCAGTAAGCATCCGGCGTCTTGCCGCAAAGCATGCCTTCTCCACTTGATATTGGGCACTTGCTGCAAGCAAAGGAGCCATGCATGCCCCGTTGCTGCCTTGGGCCATGATGTGAACAGATCGAGGAGATCTACGAGGGTTTCCTTGTGATTTGATCCTCAGATATACGCCGCACATTCTGCTTTTTTAGACACAAAAAGAAACATGTGTGCACATTTCGTCAAATCGCGCGGAGTAGGTCTGTTGATAAACCCTCTAGTCAGCTCCAAACAAGTTCAGCTCTTCTCCACTGCTCCGCTAGCGCCCCGGCACCAAATCATTAATCAAGCACTGGACGAGGGAAACCGCCTGTTTCACCTCTAAAACCCTGTCCTCAGAGAATCACGTGCTTTGGCGCACTGCCTGTACAGCCGCATAGAAGACTGCTGGTACTTGCAGTGGTTATCCAAGAAGCAAAGTTGCACTTGGTGCTCTTAGCCTTTCCTCAGGATTTACCCCAGTGCAATTCTCGGCAGTAGGTCCCCATCACCGTCAATGCCTCAAAAAAACTAGGAAGCGCCTCTTCCTAGTCCGATGATCGTTTCGGTACATAAAGCTCACACCGCATCTTCATCGTCAAAACATTTGTTTGAGCGCACAGACTGAGCAAGCCGTCGAAAACGCAAATAGTGACTGGAGCTCTGCCCAGCGCCGCTAAGCACAATCAAAGAACAAGTGCGAATTGAACCTCTCATGCAATTACGTCCCGCGACCGTATTGTACTGTATGGAAAGCTCTGGCTTAGTCATATGAACAGCTCTCAACGCAGGAGCTTGGACGCGGGATTTTGGGTTATATGCTATGGGCGGAAGCGTCGCCGTTGGTCGATGGAGAAAGCAGAAGCAACGGCTCATGCAAAAGCTATTCAGGCCATACTGCCAGCCTCAAACGCACATAGATGCACAGCTAGATAAGCAACAGCCTGTAAGCAACCATCAGCAGCAGCAATGCCGGCAGCAGCGTCAGCGGTAGCAGAAGCAGCGCCGGCACAGATAGTAGCAGCACTGCCCCCGGCAGAAGAAGCAGTAGGTGCGACAGTAAAAGTATTGAAAGCACTCGTAGCACTGGTAGCAACGAAACCAGCAGCAGCGTGCTTCATGTCCCTAGGTGGAATGGCTATGGATGGTCGGGTCCTTCAATGACTCCCAGAGCCAAAGCGGTGGCAGCACAGTCCCCCATGGAAAGCTGCAACATGGTACGCACAAAGCTAAATGAAGGTCCACATACAGGCAAAAGTACCGAATGAGAGAGCAGGCAACAGGTTGGCAGAAAGATACAAAAACAAACATGAACAAAGCGGCATTTGCAGTAATAGAACAAGGGACAAAGAGGCAGAACAAAATGAGAGCTGCAGGTATCCAAGAAGCTCATTCGATAACGGTGTAAGTTCGCAGTAATAGAACAAAGGACAAAGAGGCAGAACAAAATGAGAGCTGCAGGTATCCAAGAAGCTCATTCGATAACGGTGTAAGTTCGTTTAAGCCTCAGCTTCACTGCACTCTTCTCTGTTGTTGCGACTTTTGCTATCTTCACCGAGCCTGCCATTGTTGCTGCTTCAGGCTACGGGGGACTCCTGGAACAAGGGCTTTTGCAAATCGCTACCAAATTTTTTCCGATCAAAGCTTACCCTGCATGAGCCCGCGAAGCAATCCCCATAGTCGGCTTCCCATGTTTCAGCTCACTGTCTGCGCAGTCATCCAGCCGCGCAAAGTGCAGCCGTGCGTCGTTACAACAGCAGCGAACACAGTTACAGTGCTGTCTATGTGCAGCACATAAACAAAAATTTGCACTGTAAATTTTGCAAACACACGAATTCCCACTCCTACAAACCTATTAGAGAACGTCAAGCACAACACAAGAACAACACATTAATAAATTACGCTCACAAATGTTGTCCACCACACGGCAGTAAAAGACGCGCAACATGGCATTGACACCATGAAGCCACCATACAGTCTATCATTGTCGAAAGGATTTGTCAGTGAATGGCTTTGGCTGTGTTAGACATACCATGTGATGATGCATCTTACTACTCAAAACACTGTAGCACACAAACCAGGTAGCTGTACGCAACTTCCATGCCAGTCGAATGCATTGCGACCGAACGCACAGTTCATTGCAACTTGTAAGCAGCGCGCAGCTTCTGGACGACATACAGTGCCAGAGAGGCATCAGCATGTAGCAGTCTCTTCTGCTGGTCAGCAGGCAAAAGCACGGCCCGACGTTTCCACCTGCCAGCAATCAAACCCCTAGTTTCTGGGTCGCCATAATCATGTTATGACATGCGCCACCTCTGTACAAATTGCATTTTTTGAGATACGCAGCTAAGCCCAGCCACAGTACTGCCAATGATATAGAACTGAGATGACTCCACCGCAAAACAAAACCCCTACATCGGCTAACTCCGTGCGATTAGATAACAACGATGTTTCCGCGCACTGACTGCGTAGGAGTAATAAGGACCACAAAATCAGAGCGAGACTCCACATTGAACACGGCGCGGAAACAACTGCATATGTTTGCCAACAAAGGCATTTCAAGGGCAAGCCGCTCTGAGAGAAGTGCATGACATAATCGCAAAAGCTGCGGCTTTCCCTTCTCCCATTTGGCCCAAGCATGAAAGCTTATGATGCACGGGTGTATTGCCTAAAGCAAGGATGAAAATAGCACGCAACACTGCCAGCGTGATGCTTCCATTCTAATTTAGATACAGCTTTCCGCCAAAAACAACGCACTCGATCTCTTTATCTGTCGACGTCCCTGACCGGTAAAAGAAGCACCAGCAGGCATGTCAATCTCTGTTTTCCTCAGCATTCTCAACTGAAAATCCCCTTCAGAAACACCAGTCTCGCAATACTTCCATTATAGGTGCAGTGCAGCCAGCAGGCCACCAGAATCGCAGGTGTCGGCAATGCCAGGAAAATGACGGTCACGCCCGTCCAGTGCTAAAATGCGACCGCCGCCAAAGACCTCACCTTCAATTCAGAGAGAAACACCTTAAAACCCTTTGGAAATATCACACATGGAGTCAGCAACAAGAAAATTCACTTGCTCTTTTCATTAGTCAATACGCAGTCACCACGTGAAGACATCCACGACAGTTTCTTGTCGTTTACAGCCCCAGAACTGCGCCGCACATTCTGCGTTTTTAGCCACAGAAAAACGTGTATGTGCACTTTTCGTCAAAGCATGCCGAGTGGTTCCGTCGACAAAACCCCAAATCAGTCCCAAATAGCTTTAGCTCTTCTCCACTGCCAGTAAGCATCCGGCGTCTTGCCGCAAAGCATGCCTTCTCTACTTGATATTGGGCACTTGCTGCAAGCAAAGGAGCCATGCACGCCCCGTTGCTGCCTTGGGCCATGATGTGAACACATCGAGGAGATCTACGAGGGTTTCCTCGTGATTTGATCCTCAGATATACGCTGCACGTCCTGCTTTTTCAGCCACAAATAGACCTATGTGCACCTGCCCCACGAAGGACGCTGAATTGTTCCGTCGACACACCCAGAAATCAGTTCCAAAGAACTGTAGCTCTTCTCCACTGTCAGTAAGCATCCGGCGTCTTGCCGCAAAGCATACTCTTTCCACTTAAAGTGAAGCACGTGCTGTTACGAGAGAATCTATGCATGCTTATTTTGCTGTTTTGACCTATCCGCGAAAGGATCTACCAGAGCCTCGTTGAGTTTACAGCCCCAGATATACGCCGCACCTTCTGCGTTTTCAGCCACAGATAAACTTACATGCACATTTCGATAAATCATGCTAAATGTCTGTGTCGACATGCTTCCAGAGCATTCCCAAGCAACGTGAGCTCTTCTCCACTGCCGGTAAGCATCTGGCGTCTTGCCACAACTCATGCTTTGTTCGCTTGGAATGGAGCACTTGCTGCGGCGGGAGAAGCCATGCATGCTTCTTTTCTGCTTTCACCTATCATGTGAAGAGATCTACGAGAGTTTCGCTGTGACTGCAGCCCCAGATATACTCCGCACCTTCTGCGTTCTCAGCGACAGAGAGGCCTGTGTGCACCTTTCGGCGAATCACGCTTAGTGGCTTCAACGAAAAGCTTCCAGACCAGTCCCAAGCAACCGTAGCTCTTCTCCACCGTCAGTTAGCATGCAGCGCTTCGCCGCAAAGCATGCTTTCTGTACGGCTGCAACAGGAGAAGATACACATACTCTTTTGCTGCCTTGAAAAAATATAAAAGCTCGCACATTCATGCCAATTTCCGTTTTCCTCCTATTTTCCCAGCTGCCGACACTAGCACCACCACGGCAAAATGGCGCCGCTCAATATGCTCATCATCAACTAGACAGTGGACCACCGAATCCCTGAGTGCCGGCATCGCCACGTTCGTGCCTTCCCCGTTTACTCAAGCGCTCTTAAATGTGGCCCCCATCAAAGACGCCATCTTCAGTTAAAAGCAAAATACCGTAAACCCGTTTAAAACATCACACAAGACGTCAACAACGAATCTATCTAGGTGCGTCTTTCATCAGTCACAATGCATCCATCGCCTGAAGAGATTTACGATAGTTTCGTGGCCTCTAAAGCCCTAAATCTACGCCGTACATCCTGCGTTTTAGGCCACATATACACCTTTATGCAGTTTTCAAACCACACCCAGTGGTTCACTTGATAACTCCTCGATCAGCCCCAAGCAACTTTAGCTATTCTTCACTGCCACTAAGCATGCGGCGTCTTTCCACGTGCTTTTTCGATTCAAAATGAAGCATTTGCCGCACTTTGAGTAAATATTATGGACAGGATACAACGTACTAGATATGAACAAAGTGCGTGTGCAAAGGCAAGCATCTCAACGGTTTCAAAGTAAGCAGCACCCACTTATTGCTAATACACGTAGCTCGCGCACATTGCTAAACATCTCAGGCCTCTTGATTTCACAAATGCCAAAAATCTTGAGAGCTTTCTGTCTGCTCAAAGCTACTATCCAAAAAGGAGATACACCTGCATCACATGCGCTGTTATAATCAAGAAAGCCCCAAATTTTGCATTAGTTGCAATGATATGATTCAGTTGCTCTGAGATTCCAACTCCAGTGGAAGGCGTGCAGTTCGTCAGACAGGGAATTGCGTAGTGATGCTTTCGAAGGTCACTTCAACCGGCTGCGTACTGCCTTTGAGCCCTCAACAAAACCGTTAGCGGAGCTTTTGTCCCATCATTCGCTCAACCAAGTCACAGCAACAGTTACGAAATGTTACATGACTTCCGTGCATGATGGTACGTTAATGAAAAGCCGGAATTTCTTCCACTGCGCACTGTCTACATACCAGATGGTCGGTCTATACGGCTAGGACGTCTCTAGAGCAACCAGGCTTCTCAGTCACCCCTAACAGTAAAGCATTAACGATAGCCCTGTCAGGGGGACCGCCCATGCATACCTGGTCTATCTTCCAAACTTACCAAGCAGCTTAATGCCGCCCGTTGGATGGTAGTTTTGGGGTGTGTAAGAAGCGTTTTTCTGAAACATAAGTTTGCAACTCACATTTTGTTATATTTCTAACCAAGTTGTCTTGCATGAGATTGTCTGGTTAAAAACTCCGCATTCGCTTGAAATGCTCTTCCTTGTCAGAGCATCATACGCATTCAGCATTTCAGCTGAAGCATGATGCAAACGTACTCTGGAGTGCTTACAATGCGTGACCTTACCTTTTAATCAAATTAGCAAGAAGCCAGCGTGTAACAAAGTTACTTTCTCTTCATATTCTACAACTCTCTTCAGACCCATCACAAAACGTGGAAATGTGACAAAGGAAACGCCATGAACTTGCGTAGAGTCGGTTTTGCGTCCAGTTCATCCATTCGTGTGCATATCAAATCTTATAAGCAGAGGAGGAACTGCCTAGCATTTATTCAGTCGGCGCTGAAGTCAAGCGAAAACACTTTGGCATCCTTGTTCGTTCCCAGTGAACATCGCACCCAAGCATCTAGCAGCGTTTTGAATGTCTACACTTAAATAGGACTCTATATGCCTTTCCTGGTCTTGTGCATTGATGACTTGCAGGCACGGACACAATCTCTTTGATGTGCGAATACGCACTTATACCAAGTTATCTGGTGGAGCCCAGACAAATCAAGCATCACCTTTTAAACGATATGCAGCATTGAACCGTATACTAGCAGGACTTATATTACGTTATCAGCACATTATTTCCTTAGGCACATCAGCTCTTTATCTGCGCAGTGGATGTAGGGCATTAGTCCATATCCTTAATAACGTCCATGTACACTTCGCCCTGCAGCGGATTGCAAAGGAAGTAGATGAATTTATCCTCACCTTGTGACACATAAATATTTCAGAGGCACTGCTTTAAGGAGTTCTCTACCCACAAGCTGAGAACGAGGCCAGTAGGGGTTGTCACTCCTTGCAGGAACTGACATAGCTTGCCATGGTCACAGCCGCCCTCCATCGGTGTGCCTTAAATGTGTATATATCTATGCGTCGGTGGGCCTTAAATGTGTATATGTCTATGCCTTGTCACCATCACGTGCCATTGTTGCTGTGGTAATGTTGCAGAAGCCCTCGAGAATCAAACACTTAGCCATGCAACATCAGCAGGCTGTTGTTACTGTCCATCACAGTGTTACTTGATGTAGCATGTAGACAAGCAGTTCTAAGTAGCCCACGCCAAATCGTCGAGCCGAACGCTCTATCGTCGCAAAATCTTGCCTCAGCTTAGTAAACGTAGGCTACATTACAAGGACAAGGAACGGATAGCGCGGATGATCTACCAGGTCCAATTTTTGGCTGGGCGATGAGGTGATGCTTCAAGTAGTGTTGAATTTTCATTTGAAGTTACGTTAAAATAGATGAATCATTAGTCATTCTGACAAAACTTACTTGCGGGAGCCGAGGAAGTGTGGATTGCACCACACTAAACGAACGATGCATTCAACCTACATGCTGGAAGCCATCAGCAACAAAAGCAAAAATTTCTAACCTAGGTAGGTCCTATATAGCTTTGCCTAGTTCGGGTCAAGCCTTGACCCATATAACATGTAAAGAACCAAATTTAGATAGAGGAATTGTTCCCCTTCTGGATAGAAAAGCGCAGTCACTATGCATGGGCCACCAGCTGCCAGTTACAACTAGCTGGTTGCCATTAAGAACCACGAATAGCCCTGAAAATTTCCACAGATGCCTTTTGCACTCCTACGGCTCAAACGTAAGTCTCGTGTTATTGCGTGATGCAACTCTAAGCAAGGCAGCCGGTTGACCTGTACCCAGCGGAAGCGCATTTGCACAGCGACAAGTGCCATGAATATTTCAATTCGAAACAATCACTTGGGCATTTCTCCCGTATTACATAAAGCTCTTTCTTTCGCGGTGGTGTTAAACACTGTAGCGTCGCGAAACATACGCCTCTACCTTTGCACAGCACCACGAAAAGCATCGGCGAAACCTTGCCACACTTTGGAGTGCATTAAAGTTATCGACACACTTATCAAAGCTACTTCCGAAAAAGCATGGAGCGGCCACAAGATTAGAAAGAATTTAACTTGCCAGATGAGTTGAACAGGCACCTGAAAGCGGAAGACGTGACCTAAAGACTTACAATCAACACCAAATGTAACTTCAACGCAGCCGTCCTAGCAGCGGCCTTCGAAACATCGATCAGAATACTAGCAGTACTCTTCTCTTCAGGTTAAGAAAATTTGTTTGTGCCGCATCTATCAGGTAAATACCATCTACACGACACATCATCATGAATTTCATCAATAATTGTGAAACCTATCACACACAGTGCGGCGATACCTTGCACTGGCCGGCTTGTGTCTCTTGCTTCATACATATACCAGGTAAAGAGTCAATTCGTTGTGGAGTTGTTCTAATTGAAAGTGTTCTCTTAGGCATCTACTGGGGGGGCCGAATGCGTGCACGTTGGACGCTGCTAATTAAGTGAATCAAGTGGTAGCATGGTGCGCATGCTCCACCACAGCACACAGTTGTATTAACCAACGCGCGCCCTGCATCCTGAACAGGAGTTTTCTGGAGACCCTGCAAAAACGAGCAGGACCAGCGTACAGCGCGTTGAACCTTCATCCCGGCGCCCCACTTGAAATGTGCTTTTCATCCTGAGAAAAGTAATAGGTCAACATAGGGGCCGGCGCCACTCTAGGGCATATACCTTAAGTGGTACATGCAGAGGATTCAAAGCAACGCACAGCCTGATATCCCACGAGAAGTACAGCGGACACGTACCGAACTTACTTAGTTACAGACCTCAGCCATTTCCTACGCTGGTCATGTTCCGACGTAGCATATCACGCTGAAGTGTTCGTAACGTGCGACACGCCCAGGCGTTCGCTTTGCTGCTCTCCAAGCACGATATCGAAGGTCAACAGCAGAGCTTTGCGTTTCTATTCGCGTCGTTTTGCCCTTATTAATATTTTTTGAAGGCTGAAGGCGGTAAGCGACGCACAAGCTGCGAGTACAATTCTTGTCCCATTTTCCAAAGTGTGGGACTCAATTCAGGTTCTGCAACCGCAGTCACATGCCGCGCAGCCAAGTGAGAAGTATCAAAGGTGCAACGACTGTGTTATTCTGTGATATTGTGTAAGTTGCACTGCACACTAGTTACAAAAGCCGTACAAGCTGGGAAAAATATGTTTTGCAGAAAATGCAGCGCAAATGCAGCTTCAATATGAATACCCCACGAGTTGAATAGCAAGTGTAAAAGTTCACTTTCTGCAGGGCCGGATTTGCATTTGGCCCATGTGCACAACAGAGCCTCCTCACACTAAAGGACAAAAGACACCTGGCGATTAAAGTAAGCAAGTAAGTATTTCTAGCTCCTTGTTCCTCCTAGGCTCAGGGCAACCGGATCCAACATATTGGTTTTCGAAATTTTTGATGCTTCAGCAGCACCAGAAGCTTCCCCTTTACTTTTTGTTTCTGGTGGCCCGCCCACGGCACCAACATTTTGTATGCCTTCATCACTTGTTTGTCGTTTTTGATTTGAATAGTTGCTCTCCGATCACCGTGCACCAGACCCTGACGGACAGTATGGCGTTAGCTAGGCTTCAGCAAGCGTACAAACTGTAGTAGCAGCTTTCAAAAGTAGATTAGGCCCCTATAGTTGATTGAATGGATATTGGCGTATCGACAAAACGTACTTAGCGCCAAATCCCACGAAAACGTGTGCTGAAGTGTTTGTTGACCTTCGGGCTAGGCCAATATACGCGAAGTGCATCAGGGCACAATTATCACCTACAACGAATCAGATATAGTGTCGTGAATGAATCATTTAACGTTTTAGCCACTTTTTATTACTAAGCATGCAATAAATCTAGACACTCAAGCAGGTTGTTTCAAGGCTTTAAATGCTCCAGTTCACTATTGACAGTCAAGTACATCTGTTTTCAGAATTACAAGGCGGCTTCTCAACCACTGATACCCCGAATGCTTTCAAGGAGTGTCCACATCAGCAGAAGCTCACTTCGACCAAAGCTCTGTCTACGAAAAGGATTGGTATTAGATGAGCAAACGGAGCAAGTTGTGAGTGCAAGCACACTGTGCACTCACCTTTTAACGAGGCAGGCTCTAATGGTGCGTGAATTCCGCGAGTCGGACAGATGCACTTCGTACTACAAGCGTAGCGCTTGACGCTCGCTTATGGAGTCAGCCACGTACTATCTAAACCAACCATTATTGTTGGGACTACCTCAGTGAGCATTATTCGACAACCAGAGGAGACAAAACTTCAGTGCCCCCATGCTTAACCAAGACGCCCGTGTAACCTGAGTTAAGTCGGTCGACGCAATTTTGACTATGGAATCACACGAAAACCTTGTAGTGCGGAAGTACTGCTCAGGAGGTGTGAAAATCTCACCTTAATTGAAAAGAAAATAGTGCTTTTTTCGCGAGCTTCAGATGCCCTTTTTATAGTTGTTGTGCAGTTGGTTCGACTCCGAAAAGATGTACATTGAACCGGACACATATAAGCTATCAAGTAATAACGAAGAAGAAAAACCCTGTATTCTTCATGCTCACATACTGCAACAATGGAACATTCTTCTCGTTTAGTAAGAGCTGTATTTCACATGTTTGCGCGTAGATCTGCACACAGGCCAGCCAAATACGTCATGAAATGCTTCAAAGACTGTCTATACAGAGGACGCCAGTCACAGAAAATTTTGGCAAACCGCATGTTTGTACTGCAGCAGTTGACTCTGCCACTCTTTTCCGCCATCCCCGCTGTGGCTGCCTCAGTGCAGTGCCGTGCTCCGGTCACATTGATCACACACACAGTAAAATGTTACGCCGCATGAATATGCCATATTGAAAAAGAGTGCCTAAACAAGCACCTTGCTCCTAATTGTCTAAACGAGTTATTCGGGTGGAAAGCCGGGAAAATGCGCAGCTTACGCCCTGAAACAGAATCACTGGCGGGCATATGACATACTACTACCAGAAAAGCTGCATTGGGACAGTCACGATGGCTCACAGCTTACTTTTAGGTCGTTAGTGCATAGGGCCCGCATTTTCTACGAGCAAGCAGAAACAACGAGGCATTCGCCAGGTAGGGTTCCCAGGGACCTGCCTTTAAAAAAGGCATACGCTTATCAGCGTCTCTGTCAGGCTCAGATTTTTCTGTGATTCAGCAATTTTGGAAACCCAATTGCATGCCGAACAAATTTAATTCGATCGGATGAGGATACTTACGACCTGCAAGAAATGGGTTGTGTAGTAGGAAGCCATTAATTCTTTTCTCACGTTGAAGACAGCAGAAATTGCTCCATTCAAAGGACGCTGCCCCTCGACCCACGACCTGTGTTGGACGGGGAGGTTATGCAGCCCTTGGGCATCCTGGCGGGGCATTAAGGTGAAATGCCTCAAAGCCAGGCATCAGGAATTTCTCGTTCCAAAAACCGATTACAGTACACCGGCAAGAGAACGCTACCCGGCACTATGCAGCTGATTCTTCCGGAATCAATTTTGTCTATTTACACATAAGTGCATTTTTATCTCAGAGTCTGCGTTTTTCTCCAGTTGGTATTTCGAGCAGCTCTCACGATCTGCCAGTAACCAGCGACGTCAACGGTGTGATCGATGTAAGATGAACAAAAGGCACGCCTTTTCTTAGCAAGTTTGGAATTCCGGCAAAGAACAGCTGTAGGAAACAAACGCAGCGACAGAAAACAACCATGAAGGTTGAGCTACCTTTTACCACTAGACTGCTAGATGGCCAGAATCGTCGCGGATTTTGCTGATATGCATACACTTGTTCCATTATAATGTCCAAGCTGGTTAAGGAGGCAATCAGGAAATCTCAGCAACTAGCAGCCCTGTGTATGTACTACCGGCCAGTACTCTTCACATACTTAGCGATTATTCACTTCTGGAAAAACACACTGTCTGCATGCGTGCGGCACTTAAAGAGCGCGTATCAACTGCAGAGAGAGCCAGTGTGGCGCGGAGGAAGATGATAAAATATCAAATTCAACACGATGCAAGGGAGTCGCACAAGTTATTAAATTCTGATGCCGTCGGACGCCGTGATAGCTGCTGGCAGGAAGATATCGTCATCTGCTTCATCTGAAACGATTATATTTTTCCATACAAGCCGGTTCAGCAAGACAGAAGGGCTTATTTTGTTCACAACAGTCACGGGGTGCCCATAATCGAAGCTTTCACGTCTTCGAAATCCCATACATACCACCTGCATTATTTGACGAATATGGGCAGCATAGAATGGGTTAGAACACCGGCATCACAACGAATCACACCACATAACACAAGTTGTCACCAGTGCCTTCGCGAAGGGCACTAGTTTTACTCACTGCCTATGTATAAGCCAGGGAATCGGCCGAGGCCTCGAAGGCTATCAGTTGTTTAATAGCTTTCCAAAACCGTGAAACAATTATTAGGTGTGGCTTTATGGCTTTTTTTTGTTGACCACGTATCTGAGACGGTAAAGTTGATGGGGGCCTACAACCTGAAAAAAGGCAATTATAGTCGGCGAAAGGATCGGGAAGCTTTGGAGGGTCTACGAGTCAATCTGCAAGGTGCACTACTGCAAAACTGCTGCGCGTACACTTAATATACGCGTTTGCTCGGTATCTTCAGATTTTTCCTGCTCTTACGATCTGTGGTAAATGTGCATTAAGGCGAGACGTATATACTGTTCGTAGAGTCTAGGGCCACATTCCTAGATTTGGAAAATATCACATTTATGGTTACTTTTTGTACATAAAATTCTGAAGTCGCAGCCTTTGTTTGTTAGGTGCACACAATGCCAACACGCTCAGAAGGAGGGGGGACTAAGCACAGTCATGAAATGCGCACGAGCTGAGGTTATAATATAGTTGCTCCTCGCAAGTGAAAATACCCTTTGAGCTTTTGCAACAGCTTAGAACCTACATACACAAACTGGGGGAGTAGTTTGACAACTGCTGAATGACTCATAACTTTTGTCGTCTGAATTCAAGAAGCGCGTACCTCCGTTGCAAGCGGCAAAAAGCCATCATTCCCGCGTGCAGAGAGCATCCTATCAAATGACTATACAAGAGCGCTACAACATACTAAGAATGCCATTATGCCTTATGGGCAGTCTTTGTGAGCCATTGAACCATGGCTAGGTAATGCAGCATTACCTGAGCTGCCACAAGACCGCGCACCATCTAATGTCCTTCCATTTTGTTACTCATATTTGACTTTCTTTCACCTCTTGCAGTTATAGCAGAGTAGGTATCATCCAGGTTTGGAGAGATGTGCGGTCGTCCGTAGTTTAGGTGCGCATTTCAGATTTCTGTAAGCGAAATGCAGAGCACAAAAATTGACCTGCTGTCGGCGCAAGGCTCGAAATCCTTAAGGGTATCTTCATTCTTTCCTGTCCTGTTCCTGTATGTTGTTAGGTAAAAACCCTCAAGAGGCTTATCATAGTGCATAGCCCACTAAGTCTATTAAGTGTGAATAGGCCCGACAGAGCACACACCGCCTTGGCAAAAAGCAAAGACCGTAACCCCGTGCTGAACGGGTATTAGATAAGAGAAACTTTGGCACTTGCTGGAATTTCCAAAGCATTGGTGATGGACTTTTTCAGAACACAACAGGCAAATTCCTCGAATTAAGTGTCCCTCGGTGTTGACCCAGACGTACGAGCTAAATGTCAGGGCGGTTTTCCAAAATGCCATTCATTCTTCGCGAGCAGCTTCGCCCGCGAGGTCCAAAACGTCATTTTCTATTTTTGAGTGAAAATCACTAACAACCAGTGGCGTAACTTCATGGCAGTGCTAGCATAGCCGTGTGGATTCTCGCCCTTCTCGTTGCTTTGAATTAGAATTTGCTTTTCCCTGCTGGCCCCATGACCACTAGACGCAGGAGCATGTGTCTTCGCTTTGGCGTACTCCCTACACACAGCAATGTATGAACGGGTATTGATGTAACTCCTGCGCAGCCATGACATAGTATGAGTGCGCTAGTACCGCGTAGACAGCTCCCTAAAGGCTTGAAAACTGCACCATTCACTATGAAATGTAACAAAGCTTTCCCCGCATCTTGACAAGTTGTGAGCTTCTATCTTACTCGCTGCATAAAGACAGTCTGGAGACTCGGCTTCTTTGTCAGCGCCCACACCAGTACGTCAGCGCTTCACAGTTTTCCACTATAATGCAAATGCAGCAGGGGACAAGCCCTTGTCAATAAACCTTAGTTTCGTCCGCTTTTCCCTTCGCCGCGCCAACAACCTTTGGACCCTAGTTATATGCACACTCCACAGGCCCACTACGCAAGGCAGATCGAGCATCCTTTGGAGACTGCTATTGCTACGCTTCTTAAACAACATGTTTGCTCTTATATTTGGTAGAACGGCATCCGGGAAACCACAGAAAGAAGGCTCTTCAGCCCTAAAGGTTTCAGCGCTCAGCACTATTAGGTTGGTACGCTCCCCCACAAGCCTGCTGGAGTAGTGCCCAGCTCACAATCTGGTCGAATCAGAGGGTCTGCAACTTTTGCTTCGATCCTGAAATTCGACTACATGCAAGAGGTCGAAGCTTCTAAACAAACTGCATGCACCGTTTAAGAGACAAGTCTTACCCAAGCCTTCTAAAGTCCTTTCTAGATCTGCGCGTAACGTGCATAGCCAGAATTAACCAGCACCTTGCCAAGCCATGCACGAAGCGCGCGTCAACGTCACAGAACGACCACAAGGCACTATCATTGTAGGACGTATGGGGGACAAGTCTCTTGCTCTTTCACTGCTTCGGGTGTTTCAGTTATTCTCAATAAAACGCTACTACACTCAAGTTGTTTCTCGCACCAGCTTTGTAGCACATCACAATTCAGGATGACGGGGCCGCAAAGGCGTGGATTCGCGTGCCTCAAATTTCCATCTATTTGCCTGGCTACTTTACATCAATTCAAGTTTACGAATATCTCTAGGGAAAAGCAAAAGGAGTAATCGACTTAATTCACAACTACACTCCTGTGCACAGTGTCATGCGCAGTTCGACACAAAATATTTTTCTCTGCTCTCAACGTGCATTTAAACGAACTGTTAGCACGGAAGCGCTACGCCCCTAAAAGCACCTCACAAAAGCAACGCTCTGCTTGTGTGATGACCAATATATATCCCCTTGTGCCAAGCCGCCATTTACCGCGCAAAACTACCTCCTTTGTCCACCGTCTCCAGTCAAAGTAGCAGCGCAGCGCACCTCAAGATATCCGTGTTTCTCACTCTGCATTCACATCAAATGTAACTCACTGCCGGCGTCAACTAAAACTGTTATTCGAGGCCAGCTGTCTGGAATGCCACACACACATTGCTGCCAATTCAAAGTCACACACGCTGCTGCTCAAGCACTCTCCTTTCATCTGCTCACTCTCTGACAGGCACTGCCTTGGTTTAGACTGCGAATCGAGTGCAGTCAGATATTTACGGTCTCCATTTTTCTCGGTTAAACTCCAAATCATCAAGTACATCGGCAACCAGTTTGAAGACAAAGTGCCGTTGCCACTCTGCGACGTGACCAGGCCTATGCCCACGGCTCTAAACTCTATTTTTCCATTTCCAGATGATGTGGGATTCCTTTTTTTCAGCCGCCCTGCACGCTACCGGGGAAAGGCCAAGCGTGTACACATGCGTCATGCTGCATACGCACTCCCTGGTCAATTTACTCAAGCCATGCCGCCTTACGCGTCCTACGCTTTTCGTGAATTGCCTTTTTCCTATATTGTTATTCGGAGCAGCTGCATGTGAACTCCAAGTGCGCTCTGTGCTACATTCAGTCTCTACTCATCTGCACAAACGCGCAAGATGCTCACTACAATGCCGAAATGACACCAGTCCGCAAAAACAGCGGCAGCTTCGCGAAACAAAAGGGCTTTATCGGAACATCTTACGAAAATTGCAAACGGGACGCGTGCCGCCACTTAAATCCAAACGTTGCTTCGAAGAATCAGGCTGCAAAAATTTCTTGCCGCAAAAAACTGCAGGAAAGGTTCCTTTCGTATTGAAAACTGATTTTCCATGCTGCTGAGGTAGCTGTCTTCACAACCAGGAAATTGGAACACGCTGGGGACTGCCACCATATCCTTTCTAGGACAGTACTCCTTAAGGTGTTTCGCGCTTTTATAGGCTGCCCACGGTGGTTAGTGTGCCTTCTTGAGTACGAGAGGATCAAAGTTCGCTTACCTTTACTGGTTTCGCTTGAGCGGACTGGCGAAATACCCACCAATATATACAAGCCGGCGATAGTAGTGTCTCATGTCGAGTGCGCACGCTTTCTGTTAAAAGCAATCAGCTTTTGGTGCCTGTGCACCAGCGCATGGAATCCCAGAAAAACACTTATGTGCACGAAAAGCCGCGTTTGTCGGGTACTTTGTGTGTGTACAGAATCCGACAGGGAGAGTAAGACTAATACGCGCATAGACGAACTGTTAGCACGGAAGCGCTACGCCCCTAAAAGCACCTCACAAAAGCAACGCTCTGCTTGTGTGATGACCAATATATATCCCCTTGTGCCAAGCCGCCATTTACCGCGCAAAACTACCTCCTTTGTCCACCGTCTCCAGTCAAAGTAGCAGCGCAGCGCACCTCAAGATATCCGTGTTTCTCACTCTGCATTCACATCAAATGTAACTCACTGCCGGCGTCAACTAAAACTGTTATTCGAGGCCAGCTGTCTGGAATGCCACACACACATTGCTGCCAATTCAAAGTCACACACGCTGCTGCTCAAGCACTCTCCTTTCATCTGCTCACTCTCTGACAGGCACTGCCTTGGTTTAGACTGCGAATCGAGTGCAGTCAGATATTTACGGTCTCCATTTTTCTCGGTTAAACTCCAAATCATCAAGTACATCGGCAACCAGTTTGAAGACAAAGTGCCGTTGCCACTCTGCGACGTGACCAGGCCTATGCCCACGGCTCTAAACTCTATTTTTCCATTTCCAGATGATGTGGGATTCCTTTTTTTCAGCCGCCCTGCACGCTACCGGGGAAAGGCCAAGCGTGTACACATGCGTCATGCTGCATACGCACTCCCTGGTCAATTTACTCAAGCCATGCCGCCTTACGCGTCCTACGCTTTTCGTGAATTGCCTTTTTCCTATATTGTTATTCGGAGCAGCTGCATGTGAACTCCAAGTGCGCTCTGTGCTACATTCAGTCTCTACTCATCTGCACAAACGCGCAAGATGCTCACTACAATGCCGAAATGACACCAGTCCGCAAAAACAGCGGCAGCTTCGCGAAACAAAAGGACTTTACCGGAACATCTTACGAAAATTGCAAACGGGACGCGTGCCGCCACTTAAATCCAAACGTTGCTTCGAAGAATCAGGCTGCAAAAATTTCTTGCCGCAAAAAACTGCAGGAAAGGTTCCTTTCGCATTGAAAACTGATTTTCCATGCTGCTGAGGTAGCTGTCTTCACAACCAGGAAATTGGAACACGCTGGGGACTGCCACCATATCCTTTCTAGGACAGTACTCCTTAAGGTGTTTCGCGCTTTTATAGGCTGCCCACGGTGGTTAGTGTGCCTTCTTGAGTACGAGAGGATCAAAGTTCGCTTACCTTTACTGGTTTCGCTTGAGCGGACTGGCGAAATACCCACCAATATATACAAGCCGGCGATAGTAGTGTCTCATGTCGAGTGCGCACGCTTTCTGTTAAAAGCAATCAGCTTTTGGTGCCTGTGCACCAGCGCATGGAATCCCAGAAAAACACTTATGTGCACGAAAAGCCGCGTTTGTCGGGTACTTTGTGTGTGTACAGAATCCGACAGGGAGAGTAAGACTAATACGCGCATAGACGAACTGTTAGCACGAAAGCGCTACGCCCCTAAAAGCACCTCACAAAAGCAACGCTCTGCTTGTGTGATGACCAATATATATCCCCTTGTGCCAAGCCGCCATTTACCGCGCAAAACTACCTCCTTTGTCCACCGTCTCCAGTCAAAGTAGCAGCGCAGCGCACCTCAAGATATCCGTGTCTCTCACTCTGCATTCACATCAAATGTAACTCACTGCCGGCGTCAACTAAAACTGTTATTCGAGGCCAGCTGTCTGGAATGCCACACACACATTGCTGCCAATTCAAAGTCACACACGCTGCTGCTCAAGCACTCTCCTTTCATCTGCTCACTCTCTGACAGGCACTGCCTTGGTTTAGACTGCGAATCGAGTGCAGTCAGATATTTACGGTCTCCATTTTTCTCGGTTAAACTCCAAATCATCAAGTACATCGGCAACCAGTTTGAAGACAAAGTGCCGTTGCCACTCTGCGACGTGACCAGGCCTATGCCCACGGCTCTAAACTCTATTTTTCCATTTCCAGATGATGTGGGATTCCTTTTTTTCAGCCGCCCTGCACGCTACCGGGGAAAGGCCAAGCGTGTACACATGCGTCATGCTGCATACGCACTCCCTGGTCAATTTACTCAAGCCATGCCGCCTTACGCGTCCTACGCTTTTCGTGAATTGCCTTTTTCCTATATTGTTATTCGGAGCAGCTGCATGTGAACTCCAAGTGCGCTCTGTGCTACATTCAGTCTCTACTCATCTGCACAAACGCGCAAGATGCTCACTACAATGCCGAAATGACACCAGTCCGCAAAAACAGCGGCAGCTTCGCGAAACAAAAGGGCTTTATCGGAACATCTTACGAAAATTGCAAACGGGACGCGTGCCGCCACTTAAATCCAAACGTTGCTTCGAAGAATCAGGCTGCAAAAATTTCTTGCCGCAAAAAACTGCAGGAAAGGTTCCTTTCGCATTGAAAACTGATTTTCCATGCTGCTGAGGTAGCTGTCTTCACAACCAGGAAATTGGAACACGCTGGGGACTGCCACCATATCCTTTCTAGGACAGTACTCCTTAAGGTGTTTCGCGCTTTTATAGGCTGCCCACGGTGGTTAGTGTGCCTTCTTGAGTACGAGAGGATCAAAGTTCGCTTACCTTTACTGGTTTCGCTTGAGCGGACTGGCGAAATACCCACCAATATATACAAGCCGGCGATAGTAGTGTCTCATGTCGAGTGCGCACGCTTTCTGTTAAAAGCAATCAGCTTTTGGTGCCTGTGCACCAGCGCATGGAATCCCAGAAAAACACTTATGTGCACGAAAAGCCGCGTTTGTCGGGTACTTTGTGTGTGTACAGAATCCGACAGGGAGAGTAAGACTAATACGCGCATAGACGAACTGTTAGCACGAAAGCGCTACGCCCCTAAAAGCACCTCACAAAAGCAACGCTCTGCTTGTGTGATGACCAATATATATCCCCTTGTGCCAAGCCGCCATTTACCGCGCAAAACTACCTCCTTTGTCCACCGTCTCCAGTCAAAGTAGCAGCGCAGCGCACCTCAAGATATCCGTGTCTCTCACTCTGCATTCACATCAAATGTAACTCACTGCCGGCGTCAACTAAAACTGTTATTCGAGGCCAGCTGTCTGGAATGCCACACACACATTGCTGCCAATTCAAAGTCACACACGCTGCTGCTCAAGCACTCTCCTTTCATCTGCTCACTCTCTGACAGGCACTGCCTTGGTTTAGACTGCGAATCGAGTGCAGTCAGATATTTACGGTCTCCATTTTTCTCGGTTAAACTCCAAATCATCAAGTACATCGGCAACCAGTTTGAAGACAAAGTGCCGTTGCCACTCTGCGACGTGACCAGGCCTATGCCCACGGCTCTAAACTCTATTTTTCCATTTCCAGATGATGTGGGATTCCTTTTTTTCAGCCGCCCTGCACGCTACCGGGGAAAGGCCAAGCGTGTACACATGCGTCATGCTGCATACGCACTCCCTGGTCAATTTACTCAAGCCATGCCGCCTTACGCGTCCTACGCTTTTCGTGAATTGCCTTTTTCCTATATTGTTATTCGGAGCAGCTGCATGTGAACTCCAAGTGCGCTCTGTGCTACATTCAGTCTCTACTCATCTGCACAAACGCGCAAGATGCTCACTACAATGCCGAAATGACACCAGTCCGCAAAAACAGCGGCAGCTTCGCGAAACAAAAGGACTTTACCGGAACATCTTACGAAACTTGCAACGAGGCACGTGGCCTTGCTCAAATCTAGATGTTTACTGGTTCCCTGTGAGCGAGCAGGCAAGTGGTCTGCCTAGAAAGTTCCACTCCAAGTCTGCCTCCCTGCACGTGAAACGAATATGAAGGTCAGCTGCTGGCATAGTGCAGCAAAGTCAAATATTTCCATTTTTAGCCACCAATATTCCCGAGCCTGCACTAAACCAAGCATGTAGGTGTGGGGGCCACGTCACGAAGAGCTTCAGATCAGGACTGTGCACGCAACGTGCTCTTGTTTGCAGACTAACGACCTGATTTTTTTCCACAGTACTGCTTCATCAAACTGTCTCTCATGCCTTGCACGCAGTCACTTGGCTAGCGACGAATGATGCACGGTAGCTTTGTTCACTCAGCGACCAGTTATATCCATTTGCTAGCGTTTAGCAAACGGTCATTCGTTTCTAAAAGCACGCGTGATTTCACAATGCAGTCATTCGGATGCTTTTGCTTTTAACTGGTTTACACCCCCATATTGGCACGTTTCCAAAATTTCAAATATGCAGTGATGTGCTTGAAAAGTAACTGAAGCTTCATTTGCTTTGAATTTTGCATTCGGATCTGCCTGTCTAGTTTAGCCGGCGTAACGTCACGTCCACGGCGGGAACCTTATCTCCAATCTGCCGGTATCAACTTGAGCATGGCTCATGTTTGTTTTCCATAAAACACCGCAGGTTCACCCTTATTTATAGATTGCGTAGCACTGAAGCACATCTCAAGTGAAACCGCACCTTTTCAGTGCAATACGCTCACTCATTTTCTCCTGCAGGTCATTCTTCAACTTCAAGGCGCAGATCGCAAGGTTTGCTTCACATAAGCACGATACCAACGTTCACACGACTCATAAGTACCAAAATGCCACGATATAAGAATGCTAACTTCTTGCTGGCATACTAGCCCCTCTAAAATTATTTTAGAATTAGCACCAACCCAGTCAAGCATCACACTCCCCATAGCAACTCCTCACGACCATACCTAGCTCCTTCGTGAATCTGGTTGTGCATTCGTCGCAATTCCACCACCATTTATTCCTACTTAAATCATCAGAAAGGGAGCACTAAAGCTATGAACGAAGAAAGCTCTATCATAAAAGCTCGATTATTGGAGCTGTGATCCCTTTTGACAGATTCGGTGCATGTGCAACCTACTAACTGTTGAAACACCTCCAAAACTGCTCTACACCGCTTCTTCTACACGCAACAATGGCAAGGCGAAATATTCAACCCTAGAATTCACTGGAAAGCAACATGCCAACTGCTTCACGCCAAACCTTTAGCATCACCTTCATATTCTTATCCAATGCCAAAAACGCCGCAGCTACTCGAAGGCTTTCATATCGCATCCCCGATTGTCTGTGCGCTTTCACTCTAATGCAAGTATAGCCTGCAAGGCACAAAACGCCGTCTTTTGTCTTCGCTTCATCTCCGTACGCGTACAAGTTGTTTTCCAGCCATAACGTTGCTGCGTTTCCGCGCACATCGTTTTTCTGCGACCTGGACACAATGCTGTTGGGCACGTGCTCTTCAACAGAGGCTTGAAAGTGCCGCTCTCTTCTCAAATAATCATTAGAACGGAATTAAAGAGCTAGGTTCCTGAACATTAAGTTCAGAAACCAAACAAAATAAATCATGGAAGTGCTTGTCAACATAAGGTTGACAAGCTCTTCCATGATTTATTTTGTTTGGTTTCTTCAACATGAATGCATTAGCGACAAACCGCCTTTGATGCGGAAAGCAGAACATGTTAAATCAGAACGCACGTTCAAGATGGCTGCAAAGTCTGCACTACGCAATCAGCGGGCTGTCGCTCATACGCATCAGCAGCACTTGGAGAGAAATCCGTAGCAATGCTTTTTCCTGGCATGCCGACGTTTCCTACGACATTTCAGATCCCGCTCCTAATGAGCCACTTCTCGGGCACATTAGAATAACTCCGCCCAATCATATCTAGCTCTGTTCCGCAACTGCATGCACATGAGCCCTCAACTGAATCACAAAGGACCGTGCACAACAAACTGCAAGAGAAAAAAGCAGCACTTCTCCAAGGCCACAACCACTCCCCAAGCTGCCTTAGCATTCTCATTCTCAGTGAGGCATCACCAGAAAACAACGTACTAACTGTCAAATCACCTAGACAAGCGCCGAAGGCCGCAATTTTAGACAATTCATCAATTATACTTTCTCTTGAGTATTACAGAACGCAAATTACTTCGGGCGAGGCTTCATAGGCTATCTACGTATTCTTTCTTAGCTCTTGAAGCGTCAAAACCACTGGTTGCACTTCATTCCTGCTTTGTGACACCTATACGCCTTTTCCTTTACGCTAGTGCTGTTCTTATGTTGCAAAGTCCATCTTCTGGTTTTAATTTACTTCGTGGCATCGCCAGGCATTTCTTCTTGGATGTTCTGATACCTCTGAGCTCATAGCAGTGCTTCAACACCTCTTCACAGCTGATGACCGTCGGTTGGCTCCTTTGATTCTCTTTCGCGCACTGATAAACAAGCCGACGGAAAGCAACTTAAAAACTCTTTTTTTTTGTCTCAAGCTCACCTTGTGTTGCCATTGACAACCTGGGCTATGACATATTGTGGTCTCACTTTCATACGTAAATAATGCTGCTTGAGCTACCTGGCGTGGATGAATCATCACATTAGGTGGGCACCAGTCATCCATAGAATGCTCTTCAACAGCTTGTACACAGTTGATGCAGTGTACACCTTTCTCGCAGGCTTACGTAGAGTGGAGTGTACAGTTTCATTGTCTCATGCACACAAAAAAGATTCTCTTGCCATATTTTCACCGCACTCTCACTCAAAAAGCTAGTCACAGAAAGTATATCACACGCTCCTCCAAGCAGTCGAAAATTGCATTTCGAAACAACCGCAGCCAGTTTTTGCACATTTGAGGTAATTCTCCACGCATGCTCGCACTCTGCCCACCAATATGCGCCAGGTATACGCGAGGGCGACTTCATTCTTTTGACACTGGACTGCTTTCATGAAGTCATATCTGGTTTCACTCTGCAACTGCATGTGAGCTTCATTCTGTCTGTATCCAAACCACACCAGAAGTCATCGAACTACATTTTCTCGTAAGCCGAACGCACGAACTGTTTGGTCGTCACCATAAACAATTAAGGCCACAGTTTAGAGTCACTGTCATCGCGATACACGCCGTCGCCCAAACGACAGACTTGCTGCCACCAGGCTGAAGTCGCATTGTACTGCTCAGATTCTCTGCACATCAAGCTGGTTGGGGAAGTTGGTCCCTCCGCACTTAAAAAGCCACAAAGTTGCAACTCCGCCTTTCTCACAATGCCGTCGACTTGATAGGCGTTTCCATAATCGTTTGCTGTGCAGAACCCTTGAGCTATAATTGAACCTCAAGGAAAGCTTAAGGTGCCTTCAGAACACTATTTCTTCACTTACGTCCTGTAAGGCCCCAGTAGCAAATGACTGATTCCGCATGCTTTCACGCTTTCAAATAGCGCAGAGTTAGTTGGTAAACGTCTCCGAAAATTCATTTTTTTTTGTGCTGAACCCAAGCTTTACATGTGACGCTGAAAGATTGCTGTTTGTCTCTCTGGCGTTGCCTTCACAAATAGACAGGCGTAAGCCAAAGCTGGAAGTTCGATAACTTCATCACAGCATCTACAGTGTACTCGCACTGTTCAGCAGGTCGTCGCGCATGCCCGCTCACCAATCCATGCTTTTTGTCTTCAAGTTACACCAGCCTTCATAGATTTGGCTTGTTTCGCTCAAGTCACTGTCACGGTTTAAGTGATTGCAAGCCAATCCGCAGCGAGTCAGCAGGTAGTGTGACGCCTCAAGATATCGGAGTGTCACGAGAGCTACGATTTGTCGACAAGACTCCTGCGACGCCAAAATTGCAAATGTAAGCTCCATCGACTCACCAAAAGCGTCCCACAGTATTCTGAAAGCTCATGCCCATAGGAACCGCCGCGATTTTTTTCAGAGCCTCCAGGCCACTCTTTTGCGCTAACCCTCGAATGCTGCAACCGGTCTAGACGCTACCAAAACAGACAATATAACTTACAGCAACAGACGTGGCAGGCTTCTTGAAGAAGGTGTAAGGCTTTTGCCATCAAAACCCCAGTTAACAAAGCAATGTGACTGGAGAATAACATGCATGTTGGCGCATAAAGAAGCGTCGCACAGTCTAAACAAATTCAAAAAGAACTGTCAAGCTGTGTCGTTTCTGTTTCAGCTCTTCAATAGTTCTATGTGGCCACCACGCACCGGAAAAGCATGTCACAGCCAGCTGATATAATGAACCTCTGCAAGAATGTGATGTTTGGCCGGGACAACCGCCTACCTCCGCCGTAATTGAATCCTGTCAAAGGGTCACAATTAATCGTACTCACGCGTTAATGTGGCCGCGCGAACATGCAACCTACAACGCTACCACATAAAAGCTGCTCCAATTTTTCGGGGAGCTGCACCGCCAGCCGCCTGCGATACATAACCGGTTCTCTACTGCGCGTCTGTAATCAATCTGAATGCACACAAACAAAATTCTTCTGGTAGAAAACAATACGCCTGCCTCGAAAGGCACATTGTGATAACCGCATGAACATGTATGCAATTTTCTCTGTAAGTGCTTGTGCTTTCAAAAGTAGAGGCAACTTAGAGGCAACTATTTTATATGCTAGACGTAGCTATCTAGAGAAAAAATACAAGGAGCAGGTATATTTTCTCCACCAGTGCGACTGCCAATCCTCTACTCTTCCTGCCACTGCGTCAATACCCATCAGACGTTTACGAAAATGTCAAGAACTGGCGCAGTCATCTTTAGAACGCACTCATTTTAATGTAGAATCGCTTATTCCCCGCAGTTCACCTGTGAAAGGGTGTAAGCCATGCAAGTTCGTCTAGCGAACTTGTGTGGCGCTGTATATCGTATGAAATCAGAATGTGACACATTGAACGATCCTCATCATCCTCGTCAGTTCACCCTTTTAACCCGAAAAGGAGCGGCTTACCGAATGAGCTCAACTGCCTTGAACCATGCAGAATTTGCATCATGCACCAGTGCAGGTGTATCTAGCCTTACATCAGCTTTTGCGCCGACCTGAAATTAACGCAAAACCTGAAGGTGTCCAAAAAAGGAATTTAACTGTCGAGATCTGATGCTATACTCAGATTTGGGCTCCTCCAGCTTGGTCTGTTTCATGGTCATGCACTTATTCGGATATCAAATCAAGAAGTGAATTTGTACCTTCAAACGAACGTGACCACACAAATCCCCACAACCGCCCGTCAGCCTGTACTACCATGTCAAAACACACAGCAGCTTATACAGCAGTAAAAAGCGGCACTGTGCCAGCATCAACATACTCTCGTCGAACGCTCACACCATATCCCTAGTAACGATTTATCCACTCTGTAGCTCAGTGTATGCATTCATCCTCCCTCGGGCAAAACACTTCGAGGTGATTACCAGAAAGCTCTGCTGAAATGTGGAGTGCTAACTACGAACGCTGCCAAGTTCAACACCATTGGCCGCAGAAAAACTCAATTAGGGGCTCACTGTCCTGGGCCAGTGCACTGCTCCGGAAGATTCAAGCCTAAAGTGTACATACCCAAATTCGGCTGAGCCAAAATCGCATGGGCCCAACAAAGATGCCGAAGCTTTGCACTGACGCCACAAAAATACATAAGCAACGCGTTTACGAAGGGGAGAGGGCACCTCTCGTCATAATTGTAGGAATTCTATCTGACGCACTTGCTGAAATACGGCTCGTCAGAACTTTTTTCATGTGGTTGATAGACAAGAAGCAATTATTAGTCCAGCTCCAGCGTGGCATTACATGCGTAATGCACCAGCCAGGTGGCTACTGTACGTTTTCTTTTAGGTCAATAAACCCCCACGAAGCTACGTTTGTATGCCTATGCTGGTTTATGGTGTGCAGAAGAACTCTGTAGTCACAGTGTGCATGAAACATGTTGATGTCTCCTGGACACACTTTAAAACAACGCTCCAATGAAACTAAGGGACAGCCCCCTGTGTGAAACATACTCGCTGCAACCTATCTTGCCTAGAATCCATGCGCGTCAAGCACCCAGCTCGCAAATATTTTTCTCCATATAGAAACGCTGCTGAAGCCGCATTCAGCGACTTCACCACAGCCACTCAACAAGTCCCAAGTGTCTGCACTGGGCCCTAAACAGTCCGATGAAACCACAGTCCGCACGCTGGAACAAACAGCGTTCGATAAATGGCTTCCTGGCCAGTGCAGCAAATGCACAGCTCACTTTAAAGAGGTCTTACAAAACATGTCAAGGATCTCTTTGCGCTTTACTAAGGATTTATAAACCCAAACCCTAGGCGAGCGTCGTGACATTCCGTGGCGGCATTTGTAGCTTCCTGCAGAACCAGCCACATTGCTGGGCGCCATCGTGTACAAATGCCACGCACACTCTTTCTTAAAAGCTTCTGGACTGCTTTCCACTAAATTTTTCGCATTCATCAGCTTTGACCCTTGGCTCGCACTCCTCAGGAACGCGTCAGCGGTCACACTTGAACGGAGCACGCATAAAAAATGCATAGGAACATGATGAATGCGCTACAGGGAGATGCTGAAGAATGCTCTAATTCCTGCAGCAGCGTTTTGGCCGTGGTCGCACAGCCACTTGCGCTCACTCTCTAAAATGTCTCCCTTACTTAAATTCTGCATGCATTCAAGCAATGTCGAATCCTTTTAGGTCTGCATATGTTGTATGAGACCTGCAGTAAAATTTGGCTCATGCAAAACAGTGTCTTGCAATGCTAGCAACGAGTCGACAGTCCCAGAAGCTTGTCCAAACCTTTGCCTTTTGTAGGCTTCCTGATGGCATAATAGACACGCGATACGGCTCTGTAGTTCACAGATCACCAAAAACGAGCACGAGACGGGTCTAAGTTTTTGCATCCTACAGGATCTACTGAATTGACGAACTTGCTGTGTGGCCACGATTGAGTGCAGACACAGCAACCAGCTTATTTTGCCTACTCTACGCAAGCTGCCGCTGACTTCAGGTTCTGCGAAGCAGTAACATACGACCACGCCAGCGTCAAAACAAAGTTTTGAAAAATGCTGCGGCACTCGTCTCCCCTTTTATCCAGCAGGCATAGCGCCCAAACTTCGTAAAGTTACGGCACACGTTAAGCATTTCACGATGGGTACCTGACTGCTCACCATGCAATACACATCGTGAAGGTTTAGCTTCATGTAAAAGATATCAAGCGCAGTCAAACTCACGCGCTACAGACCGTCAGCCATCAAATTGTGAAGCGTCAAGTGAATCACTTGCTTTCCCACTTCTGCCAGGTTTCAACGCAGTTTATTGCTTGGCAGCACACGAACCCAATTTTCCGCGAAAGCTCATGGCCAGTGAGATTCTTCATAATGTCCCAGGGCTCTAATATTTCATGTGTAAATATTTGGTGTTTAGCACAACAAGCAAAACCGTAATTCTTCGCAAAAGAGAGATATATCAAGAAGCTTCTGCATGTTAGAAAGAATTTTCAAAATTCCACTCATATAACTCACGTGCTGGAAACCACCTATTTCAACAAGATGCGCATTGCTCTCACTGATGCACAGAAAGTGTTGTAGGTACGTTGCAGCCTCTAATTCACTCATCCGGAGAGTAGGTAACGCTGTATTTGGATGTTTCTAAGAAGCAACAAAACAAGGTGTAAGAAATGTATCACTACTGGCGACCTCTTTGGCTGTCACAGCAGCTTTCAGTTGCTCGATTGCAACAGGCGCCTGCTCCCGACTGAAGAGTTCCTGTTGCAAAAAATGCCTTGTCAGTTGACAAGGCACATGATGGAAATCTTACCCACGCCTTCAGCAGGGTATCCCTTAACGCACTCTCTGAACTCCCTCACGAGCACGCCAGCGTCAAAACAAAGTTTTGAAAAATACTGTGGCACTCGTCTCCCTTCTTATCCAGCACGCATAGCGCGCAAACGTCGTAAAGTTACGGCACACGTTAAGCATTTCACGATGGGAACCTTCGCTTGATATCTTTTACATGAAGCTAAACCTTCACGATGTGTGTTGCATGGTGAGCAGTCAAACGCACGCGCTACAGACCGTCAGCCATCAAATTGTGAAGCGTCAAGTGAATCACTTGCTTTCCCACTTCTGCCAGGTTTCAACGCAGTTTATTGCTTGGCAGCACACGAACCCAATTTTCCGCGAAAGCTCATGGCCAGTGAGATTCTTCATAATGTCCCAGGGCTCTAATATTTCATGTGTGATTATTTGGTGTTTAAAATAGCACAACATGCAAAAACCTACAATCCCGGAAGCTTGTCCAAACCTTTGCCTTTTGTTGGCATCATGACAGTTTAGTAGACACGCGGTACAGCTCTGCAGTTCACAGATCACCAAAAACGAGCACGAGACAAGTCTAATTTTTCGCATCCTAAAGGATCTACTCAGCTGGCGCACTTGCTGTGTGGCCACGATTGAGTGCAGACACAGCAACCAGCTTTTTTTGCCTACCCTACGCAAGCTGCCGCTGACTTCAGGTTCTGCGAAGCAGTAACATACGACCACGCCAGCGTCAAAACAGAGTTTTGAAAAATGCTGCGGCACTCGTCTCCCCTTTTATCCAGCAGGCATAGCGCCCAAACTTCGTAAAGTTACGGCACACGCTAAGCATTTCACGATGGGAACCTTCGCTTGATATCTTTTACATGAAGCTAAACCTTGACGATGTGTATTGCATGGTGAGCAGTCAAACGCACGCACTCCGCGCTCCCTCCTCGCACTTCCAGTGTGTGTACTTCACCGCCGACGCACACTCTGCAAACCATCTCAGTCGAAATTACCCACAACAATAATATGGAATGTTTGACTATTTAAAACTGTTTTTGTGGTATGCACTGCTGCACAGAACATGAAGCACTGTCATTGATTCGGGAAGTCTGGCAACTGCAAAGGTGAGTCTGAAAATCCCTAGAAAGCAACTAGCGATGCATCTAAGCCAATTAGTTATGCTTCGCCACCAGAAATAAACTTCGCAAAGGAACGTTCAGTAGTAGCAAGTGCCTTCTGCCCAGGTTTTCTGTCAGCGCACCACAAAAATGCTGTCCATAGACAGGAGACAATACGCTCAATTGCTGTCCCGACCATCTTTTAGCTTACTCGCTGAGAAACCACATAGCTGCATGCCATCAGTGCCCCAATATGGCGCCTTGCCTCCACTTTCTGCTTGATTTTGGCACAACCTGCTGGTTCACCAGTTGCTTGCAGTACACTTCTGTTCACGCACATTGTGTGTAATGCTACAGCAAATCATGCATACAGGGTAGTACCTTGTGTTGCAGATGCCACTGCTTCTGGTTCTTTCTAAAGGCGAATTTCTTTGTACGTAACGCCGCTACCAAGCCACACCTGGGAAGGCAAGCGCGTTCAACGCACCTTCTGGGAGCTCATTTGGCTCAAGCCTAAAGCACCGAGACTGAACACTTTTACCCGACCTCACGCATCGATACAGTCAGACGCAACGCTTTCACCATGACCAAAGAGCAGCCATGCATGGTACGTGCTGTTTTTCACGACCGCTTGAGAGGTGCTTGTGGCACCTCCAATCCAAGAACTCTAGATCCTGGCAGCCTCGCAAACGCAACCAATGCGAGATTCGCGTGCAACAGCAGAATACTGAAGTGATTTCAAGCGGCGTAATCTGCCTTAATGTCATCCAGTGGCAAACCTGTGCGATGCCATTCATTATGCTGGACAGTCTGCACCAGGAACGCACTTTCTAGGAGGCAGGTCATCTGGATAACTTCAAGAACTTCTGAAATACTACACAAATCAGTGAAGATTTTCTTATCATACGAAATGCTGAGGTTCGTCGCCATCAGAAATTTTCGCAAATTTATTTCAGGCAAGTCTTAGCTCGCCACGTGCCAATTTGCACCGGTAAAGCCAAGCTCCTCAAATGCAAGTCAATTTCTTGCATCTGCTGCTTTTGTCTAAAACTTAGTCTACAAACAAAACTGCTATCTAGACAAGAACAAAAGCATTTGAATCTCAGTTGCCTTGTCTGCCATTTTTGCACTTTTGAAACATCTGTTTTTGGAAAATGAATGTGTCAGCAACCCGACGCACTTGCTAACGCGAGCCTCATCGCAGGTTCAAGTACGCCTTCACAGAAGCATATATCGCTTGACTTATGTTATTAGGTACAGCACCGGTTTCGACAGTGCACGGGTAGTGTGGAGAGCCTGCTTGTGAGCAAACTGATTCGGCCAGGACATTTAGGACGGTGAGTATGCGAAAGCGGCAACTTTGTAGCAGCGCTGACTCAAAACGTATCTTCTTGGCCTGTGTGACGCCTTCGTGAGTTACTGCGCGGCTTGGATGCAACGAATGTAGCAGCCCCAATGACGCAGGTGAGCAGTGAGTCCGCCTTCTCATCAGCATGCCCTTCAAACCTACCACCTGCGTCATTTGCCTTTGCTTCATGAGTAGTGCCAATCTGCCGAACGCATGACGCGTGTATAAGTCTTGGAAGAATGATGCGAATTCTCGTGTCGTCAACTCAGTGACTCCTCGGTGCACTATTCGCACGTCACATAGCACATCTACGCGTTATCCCAGACAGCGTGAATATTCAGCTCACCGCCTGGTAGCCCAGTCAGCAAAACGGCATGACTAAGTCTACTCTCGGTGGATTAGGTGACACTTGAATTTTGCTTTTTCCCACGCATCATGCTGCCCCAAAATTTCAGGCCTTCGTGGGAGCTTGTTGAAGTCTACGCTGGGTTTGGACATCCTGGCAAATTACTTTTGGAACTTCGACGCATATCAATTGCAAATCCAGCTCTTTTGTTACATTTGCCATATTTCGTCTAAAATGGTCTTGTAAAGAGTCATAGGCAAGTAGTCGCGTAGTCGCACCATTGGCATCTTAAATTGACTACGTATGGCTACTGGCCTCACATAAAGTACACGCGAGCGAACATACTTGTACTCCCAGTCCAAGTCACTGGAAATATTCTCATCTAACATACTTCCTAAAATGTGAAGTTGTCTTTGTCCCATAGACGGCTTGTGTACATATCTTTCACGTTCATAGTGAAACTGAATGACCCTGAAGACCTATGCATCGCGCGCTCTTGTCATATTAGCCAGGGAACCTTATGAAAGAATACGGAGACGAGAAAAATACATTTGCAGTCTCTAAAAGAGCCGACTAAGTCAAAGCTGCCCAGTCCAAGGTTCAATATCCCAGAAAGCTCAGTTTGAAAAACAGAAACGAAGGATCAACCCAGCACGCTTAGCATAGCGTTCGTTGATTAAACGCACCACCTGGAATGTTGTTGTCTCATCCTCAGGCGCTCCCCTATATCGTGCTCTATATCTCTGTGCCTGTCTTTTTAGTGTTTGTTTGGAAGGATTCCCATGACTATAAATTGCCTTGGCAGCTGTACCAGGCTTCTTAAGGGAACGGTCTGAAACAATGCGTTTCCAGGCCGCTACTACTACTGGCGTTACAAGCATACTGCGCCCTTCCACGAATCAAAGCAGAGTGCATTTCCTCGGTAGGGCTATTGGTTTTCAATCAAAGCAGTATTATCTTGCATGCAAGCCCAGCATTTCCTTTCAATCAGCGCACTTCCTGTGAACCGTCAAGTCACCAAGAGGGAGCGTGGAACAGGGTGACAAGGCCACGTATACTGCTTTCTACTTTATCTCTCGAAAAGTTTGCAGTAGCATCTAACCGTTTCAGTCTACTTGAAGAGAAAATTATCAGCCGTTAGACCTTGGCACACAGCCGTAATGCGAAAATCAAGAATTTCTGGCAGCACTATTCTCATTTGATACCGACACGAAGACATCTCGCTGCTCACTTCTGCCCCAGTAATTCTGGTGCTTCTCTCAATCGTCTTGAACGCAAAGCCTAGAGGCACTCAACAATAATAAGACGTCTCCAATCGTAGACAGTATTCTCAACCAACTGACTTTCTGGAAGGCCTCCAGTTTCAATTTGGTGCCTTCGCACTGCATGGCGCCCAACAAAATATGCATAAAAACTTATTTCATGTGGCTCTACAGAATACTTTACGGCACTGCACGCACGCGCATATAGTTGGAAGTATGTTGCATGGACATTCAGCTTTTTTATTAGATATGTTGACCCGCCAGCATGGAATCTGGAGGATAAACATTGTCAGCCTTAGAGTACGCAAACCGCAGATTTTCCCTGCAAGGTGTCCACCATTTCCACCAGTAGCTCACATCCATAACGGATAAAAACATGCGAACGCCTGAGCACTGGTGCTTAGAAGCAGGCTCATCAAACGCACTTTCTAGGAAACGTCTCTCAAGAGACTCTCTCAACATTGTATGTATTCGATGTTTATGTTCCGACTGAGGCGTTGTTCAAAGACGTGGAACAGGGTCCTTCGTTCGAATCAAGCATATTCTATCTGTCCAACCCACAATCTGTGAACTCATGTTGAAAATATGCACGTTCGTGACGTGTAAACTGCATCGTTTCCATTTTTACCTTTCTGCACAAGCCCTCGCAAAGGATGAAATTTGCAAGGGCAATTGACCAACAACTTGCCTAATGCTGGGTTTGCACATGAACCTTTCCACAGAGCAGTATTCGACCCGCTCAGGCAGGCGAACTTTGCAAATACCTTTCCTCAGATCGTCATGCAGTAATCTGCACATTCCCACCAGGATAATGAGTCACCGCACCGTCTGGGAATTCATGTATATCAAAGACTATGCATATTTCCTATGAAATAAGCGGCTTTGTAACTAAAGCTACCGTATTCAGGGTGCACTTAATCTGACCAACACGTCGCCAAACACATTTGAATCCTTTAAAGCGGGAGTGCAGAGTCCCGTACTGCAAACACCCACAAAGTAAATCCGGTCAAGCTTCTTCCATGGCTTCCTCTCTTTCAGCACAGCAGGCACTTCATGTCGTTGCTTTGAAGCACAGCTTTAATATTCGAGCTGAAACTGCCTAAGCGTATCATCACCAACTTTAGAACTCAGCGTTTAAAGAAAAACAGTGGCAGTTATGCTTCACACTTTTCAACACACTTTCTGGCCAGCCAGTAGAATCGAGCTGCGAATGCAGGGAACTACACAGATGTTTCTCCGCGTTTCCTGTCCATTCAGCAAACCATTGTGCGCACACTCAACATCGAGATTATAGTTTACTCAAAATAATCTGGAGATAACAACGAATTGTGAGAAAATCCTAAAGTTCTGTTCCAAGCCAACAGAGAAATGGCCTCTCACACGTTAGCATAGATAACAAAAGCAAGCCTTTCCAACGGTCTAAAAATTGCCTTGCTGCAGCACTTCCAAAAACACATATTGGCTTTTCAGCTCATACCCATGAGAGCGCGTTTGTCAAACATACAAACTGGTAGCCTCATACACGCCTCAACGGAACACCGGGAACTCATAGCTGGCCCCTTTAAGTAAAGCTGCGACGGTGCGCCTTCACGACTGTTATGCAATATTTTTAAAATAAATGAGTGCCCGCGTCTCTACGAAGCCGTGTGTCTGCTTCTAGGGATGTCGCGCGCGCTGCCCATTCTTCTGTTCAGGAGAGCAAGCGTTGGATAGTTACGGGGACGCTATATGGGTACGAATATTATTTAGCATATTCATTCCTTTTCTGCAAGCACGCGGCACAGCGGCACAAGGCGGCATGCCCAACAGATGGGCTAGAGAGCATTTATTCAACTCACTTGCTGAGGTCTCTCGTTCCACCAGCATGCATAACCTCATCAGACAGTGTTTCCTTCCAAACCAATTTGCCCATTACTACAGCATCGTCGGAATACATTATAGCCGCCCACTGTGTTTAGTGCACGTATTGTATTCGTGACAACTTCGCTCTGTATACGGCACGCAGGCTCGCTGGGACTCTGCCGGAAAATAGGCGTGCACTGCAGTTAAAAGATAACGTAGTCTATTGATGAGTCAAAAATGAATAAACTGGAAAGCATCAACACACTTCCTGAAAATCGTCTTCTCTAAAAGAACATATATGATATAAGGACATCTGGCGAGATCAAGCATGTTGCCTTTGCGGCATTCTGTCACATTCAGGATGCCAGCACAGTTCACCAGAATTTCGTCGGTGCTCGGGCTATTACACTTTTGTCCCGCGTTGCCACAGACTCTTCTTTTAAAGAGTCTGCTCTTCTACGACTGGTGTGTGTGGCAATAGGGCAGACGAGTGGAGCGCCTTCGGTGTAGCAACTGCGTGACTTCGCCATTATTATTTCACAGGAGAAGCCAATGAATTGCACGGGTTTCTCAGGGCGCATCAGGAAGCAGCTCTTCAGCTGCTTGTTTCAATCAGTTTGGCGCATATACCATGAGGAACTCTGCAATTTTGTTACCTGCTTTTTCCTTCGCTACTCAGCTTAGCAAGATATGCTTCACAGCAACGCACTTTCTGCATACAGAACAACCTCAGTTCGATTTGCATCCTCAGCAAACACGGCATCACAATTTTGTATTATTCTTTTGCAATCCCCGCTGCAGGGTTAAAAGCCTGAACAGCGCGTTTGCGATAGTTGAGTCGATCTGAGTGCTTGATTTGCTAGCAGGCAGTCAAAGTTTCAAACTCTAAGCATTAAACCCAAAGAACTGGCCATTCTGCGTACGGCCCATATTTTTTTCGCACACACAGCACTTTTTCAGCTGTTTGCTCCTTGACTGTCTAACCTAGCAAGCAGTGATTTACAGAGGTGATTTGAAGCACTGCAAACGCAGCCACACACCCAAATAGCGTCATTAATAGGCCGTTTGTTCAGCGCACTCTCTGAGAAAATCGCCCATGCCAGCTTTGCATGCACTGGAGCAATATATCGGGGGGCTCGCGCTTTTAATTACACTGTGGAGCGTATGACATTTACTTTTAGGGAGTTGATGCAGCAGCCTTTGGGCTGTGTCTGTGTCACTGTATGTGTACACTAAGACTCGTTACTTTCAACCACTGTTACGCTAACACGAAAAAGCAGCGATGCACTAGGCACCCCCTGGGGCGCATCTTCCACTACATGGCGCCCCAAAGAAGCAAAATTGAATTGCGCTCAACTGCAATGCTAAGAGAAGCGATGTGTTCATTCAATTAATTCAACGCACATCCTGGAAGCAATCAAGCCTGCAGCTTATGTGTAGTGTCATTGGTGTCAGCGTCATGCATGCATCTGGAAGCGCACTGCGTTACTTTAATGCTCCTCCCTGAAGCCTTTTCTGTAGCAAATCCATTGCGTTTTATGCGCTTAGCAAGAATTTTGGTAACGCTCCCGCAGGACCAAACCGTCTTCCTTCGGCCAAACCATATGGATCCGACCAAGGCGTTGCGCAGTCCCCAGATATTCGCAACATTTAGCGTGCATCGAGCATTTGGAACCCATATTGTAGTTCTATCACTTGCAGTTGTGTACAAGCAGCATGCTGTTTTTATACAAACTGCACTTGACGCCACTCAGCATTATCACCGCCCTTCTAAGGCAGTCTGTAAATCCAATGCATTATATAGCTTGTGTCAGAACCAGGTAAGACGGCGTTATCGAGTACCAAATAGCCATAAATGATGAATCGTGTCAGCATTTCAAGTTACGCAGCATCCAGCTCTAACGTACCGACTGAAAACTCCGTCATCTTGGCGAAGTGTGTGCTCTTGTACTTCAACCTTCATACTGAACGTGCCATTGCTGAGAGAAACTAACTACACGCCAAATCATGCCGTTTCTTGGCACTATTTGTGTCGCGCGGACCGCCCCAACAATGACACAAAGCAGCGCCACACGCACACACAGCAGAACACAGTTCGTCAAAAATACCCACGCTCAATGAATTTGCCTTACAGTGAGTGCATCAGGCCCATAATCAAGTGCCGCATTTGTCTACATTGTTCTCAGCGTGCTTATGCGACCTACTCGCTGGAAGCCCTCGTCCGACCACATGGTCACCCTCGGTGAGCTCCGAGTAGTTTAGCACGATTGGAACTACCCCGTTGGATCACTTTCATAAAACGAATGCTTGGTAGGTGCTGCGTGACCAAACTTCGGGACGCCAAACAAGCACTTCTTGCATTACCGCCCCTAACGGTTGGCAGCTGAATCATAAGCTACAAGAGCTGATGCCCAAGGGAGGCGAGAATAAGTTGCGGGCTGCAGACAGTGCGTGCCACCAGTATGATTGGCAAACGTACTCGCTAAGCATCATTATTTCATCAGCAGGTATGATTAAAACCCCTGCAGGGCAGATGGCCTTCCACGTTTCTCTGCAAGACATGGAGCAGCGGACATTGGCAAGTGGAAATATTCTTGTGAATGCGCAACCGATGAGCCCATTTTTCATCGTGCTGCACTTGGTAGCGTTGCTGGCTGAAGCGGTGCATTAATCGCGTTTGTGCTGTGCCAATAGCAGAAAATTATATCCAATATTCCTAGCACTGTCGCACGTGACCTAAAGTGAGCAATTCAGTGAGACAGCAGCAACATTCGAGGCCACAGGCACTCCAAATCAAGCTTTCATTAACATCGCCAAAAAGCGCACTTTCTGCCCAGTCAAGCTGGACATAGACGAGACAGCATACATCCAAGCTGTATCCGCTGTTGTCCGCTCTCGAAACAAAAGAACAGAAGCAATACACAGCCACGGCCCGCATAGACGAATACCTCAGTTAGGACTGACCACGTTTGCTACGTTTGTGTCACCGAAGCAACGCCAAGCGCAAGATGCATACTCCAGCTCTTTTCTAATCCAACGCACCACCTGCCGATACAACTTCTAAATACATGCACGCATTTGAAACGATGGCGCTCATACCCGCGATACTTTGTTCACACAGCATGAATCAGACCAAAACCAAGACGATTTTATCGAACCCGAAAGCTTCTACAAAGTAGTACATCCTCCGCCGTTGCTACTTGGCTAGCAGTGGGTTTCCTTCACAGACGAACAGGGCATCATTGATGCTTGTTCCCACGAAACATACTGCAGCTGCATTTCGCTCGGCAGTCGACGCACTCTCTAAAGGTTCTCTTTTCTCCAGACTATTAACTGATGGTCGTGCTACAGCCTGTCTTCTTCCTTATAGGCCTGCTGCAGTGATGGTCAGTGTTGAGCATGAACATGCCTGAGAAGAAATCAATAATTCTGAGGGGATCAGACGTTCTCGAACGTTACAAGCGCTCAAACAAAGTGACTTTGGGCCTCGCCTTCATGGTCAGCACAGGTTGCCCAGAGTGCACGCTCGTAGCTTCTGCTGCGACGCAAGATAAGGCAAATACTGAAGCCAGCGCTATCTGTCAGTGGAGGCATTTGCACAGGTGCGAAAACCCTCCATCCCGTGCTGCTGGTAGAGTTGTCCCTTTGACACACATCCTGAAAAACGTCGCGCCACCCTTTGGTGCAGCAACACGGTGAAGCTAGTGCAACTTGGTGGTGTGTAGGAAAGCGAAACGCTAGGCAACTCCATGTTTTCTGACGAGCTTCTAGGCGCCGAACGCTGTGTGCCCAGGCAACCTCCGCCCCTTGCCATTTTTGCAACACCACAGCAGCTTACACTTGCAGAATTGAAACAACACCAGTGTTCCACAACAGCAGTGTCCAACGAGATGAAGCAGCAATCCCTTGCCGTACCCAAAAGAGCCAGCTGATCCGACGCACTTCCTAAAATTTTACCACCTTAGCACTGTATATGTCCGTATAAAAGCAACCAGCACCAAACCTTTCTCCCTTGAATAGCAACCTGAGCTATCATCACGTAGTGCCAGCCGAATTGTAGTGTTACAGCGCATGCGGCTCAAATGTTTCACCTTGTACTTGCCGGCCAATTCTGTGTGGGCCACAGCAAAGGTCCCCCGTGCAACTACAAGCCATGATTCAAGATCTTAAGTCAGAGCTGTCACGTCTGTTGATAGCTGGCTCATTATAAGCCGATGCCCCACAGTGACAACTTTAGTCTCCAACGTGAGTTGCGTCCACGTTCAGCGCACAATCTGGAAGCCAAATTGCTACTATTTTATTAAGAGTCCAGTTTCCCATCGACTGACCAGTATTACACTGCATTGTATTTGTACAGAATATTTGCAGCACGTTTTCTCTTTTGAATCATATTGGCTAAGAAAAACGTGGACCGCGTGTCCCGACGCGTCAACAAAGCCACACTACGTGCGTTGACACGACTCAAATATACAGCCGGCACCTTTGGTCAACAAACCAAGTGCATAATAAACTTTCGCTGCATACAATTCAAGCCTAGCTGTCGCGTGCTCGCACGTTCATTCCATATTGGAGAGGTTAGCAGAGAAGAAGGGCTCTCATTGCTCACATTTTGGTGCAATTATTAATTTGACGCACTTGCTATAACGCGGCCGCCTAAGCTTCAATCATGTCCAACATATAAGGCTATGCGTGCATCTGCTTGAACTCGTGCCCCGCAAATTTCAAAAACGTGAAGTCAAATACGGCGAAATCATCTGTATCATTCTGTCTTACCTTCGAGTAATCCAATGCAGAGCAATTCTGTTTGCTGTGGCAAACTGTACAAGGATCGGCACCAGCGCACAATTCGTTGACGACGGCAAATCCAACAATGCATATGTAACAATGATGAATGCAAGAGTCAGCCACGTGCAGTATGGCTTCTTCTTTGCATTCTATCCGGTGTGCCTTTGAAACACACCTTCTGAAAAAAGCTTTGCGTTTACCGCATAGGCAATCGAGACAGCAAAAGCCGCTCACATCGCTTTTTTACTAACATAGCCCCTTGCAGTTTAATGCTGTGCAAACAACTTTTTAGGACAGAAGCGCCGAAAATGTGTGGCTTAAAGTGTTTCACAGAGGCAACTCCAACGGATATTCAGAGGCACCCCAGTCCCTAGCAAGCGCATCCAACGCACTTGCTGAGAGCTCACTAATCGCATGTTCGTCCTATATTATGGCGATAGCGTGGCAATCTTAGCATTTTAGGAAGAAGAATTGCAGCGACTGTCGGCTTCCGTCCTGCTTTACTCTGGCGATCCGTCAGCAAGGTCGCCTGAATTGAAAACTTCTGAAAAGCCAGAAATGTGTTGCCGTTACACTCCGTCTGAACAACTGCAGTGTGAATTGTTTCCAAGAGCAGCACAAGTGCCCGAGTCTCAACTGCTGGGTGCCATAGAAGCAATACCGATCAAGGCACGGCGGCAACTTGTGCTCAATTTGCAAAAGAAATACTCAACAAACCCACTTCCTGAACATCTTGTCTCCACTTCACGTACGGCAAAAGCTTAGCGTGTTGTGATCCGTGCTTCTATTCGTGAGATCTTCAGAGAAGATTGCCTGACCTCGGTAGCATTGTATCGTAAACAGTAGCGGTTACGGGCCAGGGCGCAGCTTCTTTGCTTAACGCACATCCTAAGGATTCTCTCAGATCAAAAACACGCAGGTCTAGAAATTAAATCGCTGCCGCTGCATCTAAACGTGCTTCAGAGGCGCCTAAGGGCAGGCAGTGAATCACCCAGAGCTCAGTCTGTATCGGAGATAGATCTAGGCTGTCCCACAACAGCAAACTGGGTGAGTCCAAAGGTGCACCCCGATACTGTCCGCGAACAAAATAGCAAACTGCATGGCACGTTGCATGGACAGGTCAAATACGCAAACAATGGCATAAATGCTCCAACCACAACTGCTCATGTGTGCGGTGCGTAGGTTGCAAATGCTGTACACAAAGGAACACAGTGGCACGTGTATTTCACGCCTCATATGGCTGCTTATTAAACGCACAGTCTGGGAAGCGTGCCGTGGCAATGACGAAAACGCCCTTGATGAAGCACGTACTACTTGTTTCTTGCTGTTCTACTAAAACGGCATGACTGAATTTCAGCACGCGAAGCACGCTTTCAAGGGCCACTCTCTCTTCACTCTAGAACCGAAGACTTCAAAATCATGGGCCGCGTTTCTTATTATACGCCGCTTCCGCATCATACCCCTATGAAAAATGAAACGTATTTATATGACTCTGGGAATTTTTAATGAGATTAACTGAATCGAGACACTGATTTGTAAAGTCTCGCCACTGTTCCATAACAAGAAGAACACGAAAGAAAAATTAGAGGCGCTGACCGTTCACATTTAGAGCGTAAGCGTACTGCCTAAAAAGCACCCTTTTCCAGCAGGATGTATGCCTTTGATCCAGCATGTGATTCTTAACTTTTGCCACCACCTACAACTCATGCCGCAACAAGGCATAAAGTGGTCAAAACGCACTTCCTTGACAGCCTGAAAAAATTCGTGTTTTAAAGGAATGCGTGTTCAAGCTGTCTCACGGGGAGAGCTTAACCTGTATTTACCAGAAGCAACAAGTGCAAAGTACAGTTTGAAAGCCCGCATCGCACATGACGGTTCAGGTTTTGCATTTCGATCTTACCGCTGGATTGCTAAGCAGCACGTTCGCAAAATTCCTGCTTACGTTTAAGACAGATTATTGATTCATCTTACTTTCTGGCAAGAGCATCTCGTCTCAATAGCAACTAGTCTGCTCGCAGCATGCCGCCATGAGCGTCCCCAGGACTTCTTGGTGGCAAAAGTCAAGGTCGAAATGAGCGAAGCAATCGTCTAATAATCCTTCAAAAGCTGCATTCGATTTCAATTTCGTAAACCTGCGTCTCGGATGGTATCTAGGCGACTTGGGTTTGCTCCCCGCCGGCAAGGTAATACACATACTGCACATGAAGAACGCTGAGAATGCGTTTTTCAATCACAACTGGAAATTATTAGACCCGCTTTTTTCTCAATGATCAGCCTTGCAGAAGTATCAAACTTGCAGGGGCTCAATGCGCTCACATTCTAGGCAGCCAGTTCCCGAGACGCATCGCCGCTGTAAAGAGTTTGCATCTGCTATTCAGTGGAGACTTGCCCTGCAACATATGCTGAAACGGAATTTGCCCTATGCACTCCATGCACCCGAGACTGTGGCTATGCTGGCGCTGACCCTGGAAAGTCACAACTGTACAGTTCACCGCTTGATGCACGTTGCATGTTATGCCTCGCCTACAGTCGAGCCAAAATGCATTTCATGCACTTGTGCAATTTTCAGAGCAAGAACACCTACATTTCTCCCTCTTCGGATCTCAGTAAGATTGAACAGGGTTCCAGCACGCCCTACGTTCATGGCGCACCACCTGGAAGTGGACGGGCATCAGCCTGCATATATGACGCACCACCTGGAAGTGCACGGGCACGCTGCACAAAGGAAGTTCCGACCACATTTTGTTTTCCCCAATACAATCTGCTGCAGCAGTGGTTGGCAGCTGAAACGTACACCCTCCATGATCTGTACATAATGCGCCGCGGGATGGTCCCCGCATGAACTGACGGGAAGTGCCTCTGCTCACCTGTCTTCTGAGCTGCCTTCGGTGTGAAGCATGACAGATGCACAGTTTTCATTTTTCCCGATCTGTGGGAGCGATTGCATAAAATCGCCATTACTATACCACACAAACAGCGGTCAACGACATGCAACGGCACTTCCCGATGACAATGTGAGTAGTCTGTTCCTCCAGCGCACTTCCTGTTGTTCCACCCTTTGATTCATGTGTGGTCAAAATAGACTGCTGTGCACTCAACTTCCAATGTCGTGCAAGTCCTAATGTAGTAAGGTACAAGACCTCAAAGACGAGCTTAAGGGGTTTGATCAACGCGCGAACTTGGCCAGAACAGCCCCATGAAACAAATGCTGCTTGGAAACCTGAGCCTATGCTATCTTGTCTTTCTGACCAGACTAAGACGCCTAGTGATGCAGTCTTCTGAGCGAAGATCGCTCAGCCAGGTACTGTTTGTGTAATAGTTGCACAAACGCATGCGACAGCATCTCAACATAATACATGAGGTTGGCCGCTCATTCAACGCACCAACTGGAAGTCCTCATGTCTTAAAGAAATGCTTGCAATCACTTTTTGAACTGAGAACTTTTTCTATAGGCTGCCGGAAAAAGTTGACTCGGAGAATTTAGAAAGCCGAATATCTTCAGCACGCGTTTTTTTGTGCCTTCCCATGTTAAAACGACAAATGCATGAGCCACATCCGCGGTCGCCGGACACAACGGAATCGAGGGTGCCTTATCCTCATAAATGTCTATCCAGCAAATCGTGTACACATGCTTTAGCTCTCCAGATCCCTGACAACCTCCTCATTCGACTCACTATCTAAAATATTCGTTTTACTTTCAAATAAGACACCTGCATCAAGACGGTACACGCCACTTGAAGCTTCTTTCACCAGCACAGGGCGTGCATCCCTGTATTAAAGCGGTCGGAACACAAATGTTGTAGGACTAATCATATTGCCTTTGGAGATTCTCCTTGAGCAGCGTTCGAAGCATGTTGCGTCTGCGTCAAGTTTCTCCGAATGGACCAAAAGATAATTTGGTTGCTCACCCTAAGGAACAAGCCACTATAGGCGTTTCTCTTTCTCTTCATTTGCCTCTAACGCCAATAGCATTTATACAACGTGCGATTACATATGCAGTCAGCGAAATGGAAAATCCGAGCATCTAACGCACTTCCTGAAAATCCGTCTTTCATCTACCTCCACGGACTCAATATAGCGCATGGAGCCCACATTGCTTTGCTGTGTCATGCAACTTCCTGCAACGAATTTTGAAACCTTTACTGCAATTGGTCACGCCCTTAGTGACGTTTTTGTGAATTTTTGAAAGATATTTTCGAGATTCAGGCGTTGCACCTCGGAAGACTCCACGTGTGGTCACTGGCACTGGCCGCCTCGTCAAGCAACACGATATGCTAGAGGTGCATGTTCACCAAGAGAAGCGCAGACAATAGGACAAGCGCAAATACATTAACTTGTTATTCAGGCCACAGCACTGTTAAGTCAAGTGCTTAGGAACTGAAGCTGTACTCATCTCTTTATATATACCCTCGATAGCCGAAGCACTCGTTGGAATCCACATGATCTCCGCTGCATGCACCCGCGCCATGTTTTCTGACAAATTTTCATCTTGAGAATCTTGACGCGCTGACTACTTCTTGAAACACACTCCGATAAGCATATGTCACCGTTCGATACTGACCCACTACTCCCACAAGGCAGCATTCTTCGTGAGTTCACGGAAAATGCCTCCTTTCCGTTGTTGCATGCGAGAAGCCTTCCACTCACTTAATAACGGCAACAACTTAAACAAGAGGACAAGCACTCCTCGGCGAAAACGTGAATTCTCAAGTTGCTCAAAAGCCTTTCCATTCTGCACTTGCATGTACGCTACTTCAACGCACATCCTTACACCCAGTTCCCCACTGTTTAAACATGCCATCACTAGGACGCGTTTGACTGAGCTGTATCTTTTCAGCAGGAATACCTGCTGCGGTCTAAACTCAATTATTTCCGCACACTGTTTGTTGAGACCACCTCAGCGTTGCGACAGCCACTCTACTTCGCAACATGTACCTAAAATGTAATTCCACCCTACACAGCAAGCAAAACGAATTTGACTGGCTGGCTTCTCGCCATCACACCCCCATCGAAAGCAAGACTAAGTGATGCGTTTCTCCACTCCCCGTTTGCAAGCGGAATCCATCCTACGCACGTCCTGTAGGCCCAATTGTGTCGCCTCCGCGCATGCATTTTGTGAAGGTCGGGTACTTGAGAACTGAGGCACCTTATTGTCCCACTGGTTCCAAAAACCTCGAAAACCAGCGGCGAACAAACGTCGTGCGTTTTTCACAAAGTCAGAAGCCCAAAGTACCACCATTCTTCTTGTACCCTTCCCCATATTAAAAGCAAGCACAGTGAAAACCAACGCTATTCCCGTGACTCACTTCTAGAGATGCCGACTCACTTTCGGTCTGGTTATACCAGCAAAAGAAGGCTTCAAGTATGCCTACGTTTCTTTTGCTGCTTTTTTTCCTCGCCCATTAAAGAAGAACGGTTTATATGCATCTATTAATACAGATGTTTATGTTGAAACGCTTTCGAAAAAAAATTAAAACCAAGAAAAGTAGCATGTGACCTGCAACGCTCGCGATGGGAATGGTATAGGTTTACGTATCAGCATTTCCGTCGAACTTGAACAAAGCGTTGCCTCTGCTCCCCACCTCTTTTTCCGCCGCTTTTCGCTTCGCAGAAAGATACGTTTGTGTTTCATCACTGCCTACGAGGCTTAGCAACGCAGCACAAGACCACTGCAGAAAGACGCTTAACCCCTTTCTTGCGTTCCGCCGAGCAAAAGCTTCTCCAGAAGTGCTGCAGGCACGTGCATGCAACCTAAAAAGACAATTTCATAAATGCGCTACTGATAGCACGCACTGTCTGTTAATCGCAGCATCTTTCTGTGTGTGATGCACTATGGTCGCCTGTTGGACTTCCCAATACTGCTCGTAAGAAGGTCAAAATATTTGATTAGAGAGTACTAAGCGAACCGCGGCTTTGCATGTTTCTTCCACTCTTCGAGAGTTTCAAATGTCCAGGATCCCGTCTAACCCTCCAAAATGTAAAAGATAAAAGAACAAGTGCCGCGTTGCTCAGCATTTCCTGCAGATATTTGTATTTCAGTTTCAGATACGGTTGAAACAAAGGACGTGGCAGCCGAATTGTTCGCCTTTCCGCCTTTTCCTTCAGGCCTTCTGCAGTGCTGCCACGGAATTCGGTCATGCTAGTTTGATGTAATCAAGTGTTCTGGGAAAAAAATACCACACATAAAAAAGTTGTGCACTCGAAGACGTAGCGCATAAGGTGCATTTGAACGCTCACTGGGCACACTTCATTCAGGAGTGAATTCCGCCTCCACATAATATTTACCAAATGAAAGAGTGAAGGACAATGCATACCCAAGAAAGTACGCACTTCCTGAGGCATCTCAAAAATCAGTAGTAAGCGGATTTTCAAATGGAAGGCGTGGCAATCTTGAATTCACAAAATTACACATGGCGAGCTATGCCTCCAGCAAAGTTCTCAAGTCGTTCATCAATATTGATGCTGGCCCAGGATGCTCCAAAAAATTACACGACACGCTTTGAAGAGCGTGTTGCTTTTTTGCCGCAGGCATCAGCTTTTGTAAGAAACGGCTGAACTGTCAGTTTCCGTATCCAAAAGCAATGCCCAGTGATATCCAACGCCATTTCCAGCTTGTATCGAGAGATTGCTCCACTCAACAGATTTAGCAATTCAGCCATCAATATTACATGTGATACTTCGCGTTCTTGTCTCTTTAACAAGCTCTGCTGGGACGTCTGGGAATTGCAGTGCCTATAGCCAGAGGCCAGATCTTCAACAGTTACATATCGCGCACACTCCTTGCCCGTGAGATGTTGTCATCATTTGTAAAGTCAAAAACTCAAGTGCGAAGCCATAGGACAAGTCACCCTATGTTTTTATCTTACAAACTGTTCATTCAATGTTTCTGCTGAGATTCTATCTACTTTGGAGTTGGGCATTGGCGGGAATGCGTATGAATAACTGGTCGGGGGCCTAGCACTGCTCATCTTGTATGGAGGCGCTATGAAAAACTACGTTTCCTGTTATTTTACACTGGCCACTCAGCACCGATCATTCTGCTCACCTCCTGAGTGCCTCAAAAATCAATGGTCCGCAAATTCTTCACGACGATCCATGGTGATCTTGGCTAAGAATCTTTCTCTAAAACGGAACTCTCGCGAAGCACTAAGTGCTTCCAATATAGCAATTCAGAAGGCTATCACTTTCAATAGTAGGCTAAGGCAGACCAAAACACTAGGCAGCGTGTTTTAACGAGCCTGCTGCCGGCGAGCATGTGCCAGCACAGGAAACGCAAGATGGACGTCGACAATGTTCATATCGTCAGTTTTCTGGCCAAGAAAAAATGCGTTCAGTGTCTGTTTGATGCTTATATTCAAGACATTCATAGCATGCATATCATTGCGGGAAGTGGCATTTAACGTACCCCTCGTCTGGAGAAAGCGCAGCGTCGAAACTGAATGCTAGCAACCTCTCAACTATAGGAATGCCATAGAACACTTTGATTCCCTAAGAATGGAAAGGTCTGAGACGAGGCAGTCTAAGGACACCATCTTCCATTCGGGAAGACATGCCGCCGTAAGCCGACATGCCAACGCCTGCATAATGCTTTGTCTTGCAACAGGCACCGCAGAAAGCTAACACTAGCCGAATTGCACAGCATTTGGCCACCCTGCTGTGGGCACAATCTCGCATTGTAGGATTCCCACCAGTCCTTTTGCAAACTGAAACAGTTGCATGTGTGTTATCCAGACTTAGTGTGGCTCACAGTTATGTAGTCTCGCTGCTGATATCTAATGAAGGCAGAGGCATGCCACAAGCGTTGTTGCTGTTCCCCTCGCTGCATGCTTTTGCACGTCATCACATCTCTAATCTTTTGCGGTTTCAATACAGTCTGCCGAATCTTCAGGTCCAATCCAGGAACAGTCACTGCAAGTCTGAAGAAGAAAGAGATGAGCAGAGACTATCTACAAGCAGCAGCAAGTTGAATTGCTCTGCGATGCAACGCACAGTCTGTAATCCAGCAGATTGCGCAGTCACTCCTTTTTTCTGGACTGCACACCATTTGGCCAATTTGCCAGTGAAGTTTGAGGCATCAAAGTTCCCGTTCACGTTAGGCATTTGCAAAACAGCTTGCGATAGCATGCGGCCATTCAACTTTGGATAGCTTGGCGATCCGAAGTAGCAATAAGAACAACCGCACCATCGCCTAGGGGAAAATGCTTATGTCTCTCGAACTTCTTTACCTATTTGTCGAACGTCTTTACCTACCCCTTTCAGTCTGCAACTGCTTCTACGGTGCGCAGCACACGTCTTCAAGAACCTGTCAAATTCCATAATCCATCCAAAGATGTTTATGCAGCTGTCTGCCGCGTTTCCAAGAAAACTCCACGAGCTTCTTCCATTCTTTTGTGTCAAATGAACCTTATCCTCCTACAAGTCTTTTGCCATTTCTGCTACACTGCAATACGTTCAACAGCGCGTTCTGAGAAACCCATCATCAGCACGATATAGATCCATGTCAGTCCACGAGTGCGCTGCCTCCACATCAAATCACCGCAGTCCGCCGTATAGTCGTTCGAGACGCAACTAAATGGCCTTTCTACTGGCTCCTCAAAAAGTAAGCTTTAAGAAACATGCGCAGGCGCATCTCTACCCAATTCGGCACTCCTGAGCCACATTCACAGCATGCTGCCCACCCAACTGGTAGCCGGCAAAAGGACCTGAACGCGCCTGCTGTCAATAGAAAATGTGCAATTAGGTCTATGCCGCTCGCTGTTCTCTCCTAGGCAGTCAACACACGGAGCTGAGGCGCTGGCATGCAAAGCTTCCAGACCTGGATGAGAGGGCCTTGCAAGGTCAGCGCGAAGACAGATAAAGAGTTCTCGTACTACACATATTTATACGCGTTTCCAAAGCACTTGCCGCAGACTCACTTCTCGGAGAAGCTCCACTCAGCAGGCGTCCAATTTAGCTCCGTTTGCTGAACGCCCCTAGTTGGAGCCCATGTGTGCATCTTCAACGCTCGCAGCTAATAAAGCAAGCATTTCAACAAACGTTGCCCGCTTTTGCCCTTTCCATCTTCCACAGGCAGCAATTAGCGACCAATGTGACCCAATATACTTTAGTCACTTAAGCCTGAAGGTTCTGCCCCAGTTCTATCTTCTGAGCGTTTGGCTGACGCACTTCCTGGAAAAGCCCTCACCCCAACGTCAGCAACCCTCCCAATGTACCTGAAGCCGCTCAGCTTGCTGCCTATGCCCAGAGGTTTCACTGCAGCAAACCTCAGTGCCACTTGATCACAGAGGTTGTCAGCGCGAGTGGCTAGTGTGCATGCTGTCACAGCGCAAGGTTCAGTAAAGTTTGTGTACCTCGTGGCACACTTAGGGAGAAGCCAAATAACACGTGGCTTACAGTCTTTTTAGAGAAGCCCACATTAGAAGCAGCACGTCGGGGCGCAGTGGCATGTTTAGTCTAGTTCCTAAGCAGCCAGTTCATCTCATGCGCTGGCCAGAAACTTCATTTTAGCAACTGCATGCTTGAAGTCAGTGGCGCACATGCAGCCTGCCCGTTTTGCCTTCCTGAGTGCTTGTTCCTGCGGGCCCTGAAAGCAGCACGTAAATCTTCTGCAAAACTTCAACATAGCACTGCTTAGCCTTGGCAAAGAGCCCACCAGAATCAACATTTTCCCGCACATATCGTAATTCCCTCTGTGTTTACCCAAACGCACAACCTGGAAGTATTGTCGCCTTCGCCACACTCGCGGCACCAAAGTGGCACGAGTTCTCCACAGCTATCTTCTTAGACGCTGCCATATTGAAACAGAGATATTCAATGCGTCTCCCGCTTTTTCATTGTGGACTTCAACGTTTGGCATTTCCGATGTGTGCTGCAGCATCCGAGTGGCGTTTTCGCCTGCCAGTGGAGCAGCAGGTGGATACAGCAGCACTTTTTGTGCATATGATGCAGCCTTTTTGATCAATGCACCACCTGAAGAAGTCATATTCAAGCCCCATGCATGCCACAATATAGTCTGCGCCTCTTCAGCTTTTGTTCTCTTTCTGCAAAAGCCTCTGAGTCACAGTGACGAACTTGACGCACTTCCTCAAAGACCTGCAGACATTTAGTGGCCACTCCAGCAGCTTTCCACACAGCCGCGCACACGTTTGAAGACAATTCACCTCCATGTTTCCTGCAAAATGCTTTTCTGTTGTCTGGATTACCGGCATGATGACAATGGCTGGCTCATGTTGTCATCAGTGCATGTTACAAATGTGGCACAGCAAAGTAGCGGCAGCCCAGCTCGCTGCAGCTCTGCAATACCAATGGACGTCTTCAAACGCGTGCAGCCTGTTGTTTCACTGGCGTGCATATTTATGGGCAATAAGTTCAATTCAATCTAACGCCTGCCCCGCCACAAATGCAATGTGCAGCACTGATCTGTTCCTCCAACATAAACAGCCCGATCATGCAGCAAAATCCCCCTGAAATCTCTTTTAGCAGCAACAGTGTCCACAGTATGGCATGCTTCACCGTTCAACTTCGTTCCGAAACGACTTGCTGCAACAAGCGCCAGCCACCACGAAACACTCGCCCCGGTAATTTCAGTGTTTTCGACAGATTTTGAAAGACCCAAAATGCTACATGCAGTGCCTCAGAGCGCACTTCGTGTCTCAATATGGGATGGGCGAAGCTGCACTGTTTGCTGGCAGCAAAAATATCTGAAACGAAGCTAGCCCGAGCTTTCTTGCAGAACATCGCATAGAAGTTCCGTTTACCGTTGCTGCCCTTCTCTAAAACAAGACTGTGCATGTTTCTGGTTGAATGTGGCTTTTAATTCACAGATTAGGACATAGCAATAAACACCACTAGCCAAGAAAAAGTGCACGCGGCAGAATTAGTAAAGCTGCGAATTCGCATTTTCAAGGCTTCTGAACTTTCCAAGAAGTGCTTAGCCGAATGCGCGCACCTTATGCTGCAGTAGCAGCCTTCCCGATTGGGCACTAAACTCTGAAAGTTCTGGACTTTACCTGGCCAAGAGTTTGCCAGAATTAAGACCAAAGAAGCAACTTTGCGGGTTACAGGAAAAAGTCAAAGTCAAAGTGGCTTGTTGGCCCCGCAAGGGGCGCTGCAGCAAAACAGCAGCACATTCCGCAGCTCCTGCGATCTGCCTGCGCAGCTTCTTGCAAATTCTGCAGCTTCTCACTTCACTGACATGCATTTCCTCGACACAAAAGTCTAATTCAAGTTATATGCTGCGCCGCCGCAGATGCTGCAGCAAAACAAGACCCTGGCGACCCAAATTTCCAGGCAGCAGCAGCTTCGCTGCTGATCTTGGCCGGCTGTCAGCAAGATCTGCATTTCAAATGTCAAAACAAAGTCATTTGATGCCACCAAAGCTATATTAATTGTCATTCAAGTGCTCTTGCATGCGCTTCACCTCGAAAGCCCCTAGTTTGCGCTTAGCAGGGGAGCTTCACAAGGCTCAGTTGCCTCAAATTCAAAAAAAAAGTAAAACGAAGGAAAAGACTGCCTCTTTTATTTCTTTTTAGCTTTTATTTTGCAAATAAAAGTGGAGTTTTCGTTTTGTTCCTTGCTGAGGTCAAAACACTGAACTTGAACTGCAGCAAACGCTTGCAAGTCAAGCCAGGAAATCTGCACCTTGAAAAGCTGCATTAAGTTTGTTCTTTTTGAATAAAAGTTTCTTACCTCCTGCATTTAATTTAATTTATCTGTTTTCTTTTTGTGCAAACTCGCAATCCCCCGTCCACACATTAACAGCAAATGCAAAAAAGTTTCATTAAATTCAATTTACGCGCTTGCGCGTGAAAGCTGAATGACTCATAACTCATTTCCCGGAAAACTTTCGAAAAAAGTGATTCAAATGCATTTCTTTTTTCGTTCTTTTAGGAATTCCATTCAAAAGTTTCATTTTTAACTCCAAAAAAATAGAAAATGCAATTTTTTCCCCCGAAAATAAAGCAAAATTTGCAATCTTCCTGCAGCTTTGCAAACTTGAATAGTTTCTTTATTCAACGCACGTCCTGAAATCACCCCCAGGTCCCTGCTGCAAATCTATGCTGCTAAAATCCTAAAAGCCACTCAAGTTCGCTTTGCTGCAGCAGCTTTTGAAGAACCCAAAGCACATGAGGGTTTAGGATTTAGGGTTTAGGGCTTTTGCCCGTTCTTGGGCATGCGGCAGCCACACAGATAATAAAACCCGTACTTTATTCTCAAACGCTGTACCCTGGTTTCTCAATTTCCCTGTTCAATTTCAAGTTTCTTTTAAATTTAAATTAAATTGAATTAAATTAAATTTCATTTTTTCCGATTGTACAGGGTCTCACATCCTGCTGCCGCGCACAGTGTCTGTACACTGCAGAAAATGCAAGACGTGCAAGTTGGCTCCTTCAATTCCCAATTTCAAAATAAACAAATTTAATCCAAAATCATAAGCAGCAAATGATATATCTTTCACAAAAGATCCCCAAGCATTTCCCGAATGTCCTTTATGCTTTTGCTGCTTCATGCATGCCAAATTAGCGCAGCTTTCAACCATCAGCCCCTGCAGCAGCAGGTGCTGCTGCTGCTGCAGCTGCAGTAGCAGCATCTGCAGTAGCAGCATCTGCAGTAGCAGCAGCTGTAGCAGCGACATCTGCAGTAGCAGCAGCTGCAGTAACACCAAAAGCAGCAGCAGCAGCAGTAGCAGCTGCTGCAGTATCAGCAGCTGTAGCAGCAGCTGCAGCAGCTGCAGCAGCAGCAGCAGATAGCGTGAAGCGTGTCTGCCCAAACGCGACAGAAACCTTTTCGCAAGAAGACAAAAATGAAAACTTTAATTTAAAATTTTTAATTATTTAAATGTTTTAAAACAAACATTATTTGCTGCTGCTTCTGCAGCTGCAAATAATGTTTTAAAGCACTTTTTGCATTGGAGGTGCAGCAAAGCTGAAGCGAAACAGCAGCAGCACATTTTCATTATTTTAAATTTTCCATTTTTCGTTTGCATGCATTTTTGAAATAATTAAAAGCATTTTAAGATCCCTCGAAAGGCTTTTTTGTTGCTGCTGTGGGGCCCCACAGCAGCGCAGCAGCAGCAGCAGCACAGCCAGTTTGAGTTATTTTTCCTTTTTTCCTTAAATGTCAACTAAAATAAAATAATTTAAATAGTTTTGATCATTTAAATTATTTAAATCAATTTAAATTCGTTTAAATCATTTAAATTTATTTAAATTTATTTAAATAAATTTAAATTAAATCTAAATAAATTTAAATTTATTTAAATTTATTTAAATCAATTTCGCATCGACTCTAACCATACAGACCAAAAGCCAGTTTGCCAGCGTGAATTAATTTCAGAAAGAGCCTCTTCACGCCTGCTGCTGCTGCTGCAGCAGCAGCAGCAGCAACTGTTTCTGCTGCAGCTGCTGCTGCTGCAGCTCTGCACCAGCCGTGCTGCTGCAGCTCTGCAGCAAGTTACGCTGCCGCCGCTGCTCCAGCTGCTGCTGCTGCTGTTGCTCTGCACCAGCTGTTGCTGCTGCAGCTCTGAACCAGCAGCTGCTGCAGCTCTGCAGCACCTGCTGCTGCTGCAGTTTGACTCACAGTGCAGTCGTTCTCGTCCCGGCCTCCCTCGGCCAGTCTTCTGCTGCTGGCAAGTTTGAATTTGCTGCTGAAGTTTGAGTTGGAAAGAATTTTGAAGCAGCGCAGCACGAGGAAAGTTGCTGCTGCAACAGCAAGAACAAGGCTGATCACCGGCAGCAGCAGCTGCTGCTGCTGCTGCCGCCGGTGAAACCAGCCCCGCGAATAGAGCTCGGGTTTAGCCTCCATGGGGTTTGCAGCAGCGGGGAAGCTGGGAGGAAGTGCTGCTGCTGCTGCTGCTGCTGCTGTTGCTGCTGCGGCCGGGGCTCCTTCCGCGACTGCTGCTGCTGTTGGGACAGGGGCGGCAGCGGCGGCTGTGGCTGCTGCTGCTGCTGCAACTGCAGCAAAACGTAACGCTGAAAAGCAATGATGAGGGAGCTGCTGCTCCATTTCACCACAGAGACCGAAGCATGTGATCTCCTTCTTGTGTGGGCGCTACTGGAGGATGAATTAAAAGTGAAAAAGAACTTGAAATGAATTAAAAAGAGATAAAAGAAATCAAAGAAAAGCCAAAAAAGGGGGGAAAAGCAGAGAAAAAGGAGTTCTGCTGCGTCTTCCACTGAACCGGCGAGCCCTGCTGCTGCCGCCGCGCTCGCTGCTGATGCTGCAATGTCTGCGGCAAAATTGACTTCTTTTCTTCTTCAAGAGCTCTTAAAGTATTTTAATTTGCAAATTTGTGCTGCAAAAGGCGGGGAAAATTCCAAAAATTCAGGTTTCCCGCTTTCCGCATGTTAGGGCTCCCGGCGGCTGCAGCCCGGCGCCCAGACTGCGGATTCGCGCAGCAGCAAAACAGATCCAACTTCAATAAGTTCTTTTCTCCTTTTTAATTCAAATAAAACAAGAAATTCCTTTTTCGGGAGTTTTTCTTTCCAAGTGCTTCGCAGCCCGCGAAGCCGCCTCGCGCCCCAGTGTCTGTCTTGTACGAAGACGCTGTGGTGCGCCGCGGCCTGAAACTGAGAGTTTTTCTCCGCTAAATTCAAAATTCATTTAATTTTAAATAATGTTAGTTTGAGAAGTTCTCGAAGAGCTCCGTTTTGCTCCGCTGTACCGACATTGCACACCCGCAGCTCCCTTCGAGTGTGAGCGCTGCACGAATTGTGCAGAAAATCTCCATTAATTCGACGCCCCTCCCCGAAAAACTAATTGGAATGCTTTTTAATTAATTATTTTAATGAAAGAAGCGCATTTTAGCTTTCATTCTAGTCAGTTCATACGGGCGAACCAAAACGTTGAGCCTGCCTTATTTTCCGGGTGTACGTACACCCGATCAACATTCCACCTTTGAACAAAACAAATAGAACAAAGACAAACATCATTTTGAACCTCTAGGGTACTTCCGGATGCACACAAACAGAAATTTCACCGAAGCCTTTCCCTACTGTAATTAGGGGGGCCATTCAGTAGCAGCTGGGGGCCCCCATGGGCGCCACGGAGGGCCCCAGGGGCCCCCTGGGGGCTCTCACTGCCACCCGACGGCCCCGTAGTGGGGCCCCAGGGGCCCCCTCAGGGCCCCAGGGGCCCCCTCAGGAACCCCGGGCCCCCCTCAGGGGCTCCCAAAGTTCTTGGGGGCCCCCAGGGGCCCCCAGCGGGCCCCGAGGGGCCCCCAGTTGCTGCTTGGCTTTGCTGTTAGTGCCAAATTGGTGACTTTTGGCATTTAAAATGAGACTTTTTGGATATAATGTTGGCTCCAGCAAACCCTAAACCGTAGAAGAGTGTCAGCGGATAGGCAGCAGGCTATTTTCTGCTTTTTAGGAGATTTAGAGCGATTAGGGTCTAGGGTTTAGGGTTTAGTGTTTAGTGTTTAGGGTTTAGGGCCAAACCTGTTAAACCCAGCTGTCCAATTTGAGGGGCCCCGAAAGAAATAAATATTTCATAAATGTGTTTTTTAATATAACTCAAATTTTATTTAAATGAATAAATAAATGAAATATGTTTTTATTCTTTTGTTGAATGGCATTTTTAATTTTCTTTTATGTTCTATAAATATTAGAGACAAGGTATTAGAGTGTACAGACACCTCCTTCATTCCTTTGTGCTGCAGCAACAGCAGCAGCAGCAGAAACAGAAGCAACAGCAGCAGCAATGGCAACAGCAACAGCAACAGCAACAGCAGCAGCAGCCGCACTAGCAGTAGCAACAACAGCAGTAGCAGTTGCCACAGGATCAGGAGCAACAGCAGCAGTAGCAGCAGCAGCAGCAGCAGTAGCAACAGTCACAGCAGCAGGAGCAGTGGCAACAGCAACAGCAACAGCAGCAATAGCAGCAGCAGCAGTGGCAACAGTAGCACGAGCAGCAGCAGCAGCAGCGCTACCAGCAGTAGCAGCGGTAGCAGCAGCAGCAGGAGCACTTGCAGTTGCAGCAGAAGCAGTAGCAACTGCAGTAGCAGCAGCAGAACCAGCAGTAGCAGGAGCAAGAGTAATAGCAACAGCAGCAGCAGCAGCAGTAGCAGAAGTAGCAACACCAGCAACAATAGCAGCCGCAGCAGCAACAGTAGCACTAGCAACAGCAGCAGCAGCAGTAGCAGCAGCAGCAGCAGTAGCAGCAGGAGCAGGAGCAGTAGAAACAGCAACAGTAGCAACAGTCACAGCAGCAGGAGCAGTAGCAACAGCAGCAACGACAGCAGCAGCAGCAATGGCAACAGTAGCAGCAATAGCAACAGCAGAGGCAGCAGTAGCAACAGCAGCAAGAGCAGCAGCAGGAGCAGCAGTGGGAACAGCAGCAGCAGCAGCAGTAGCGAAAGCAGTAGCAGCAGCGGCAGCAACAGTAGCAACAGTCGCGGCAGCAACAACAATCAGAGCAGCAACAGCAACAGCAGCAGCGGTAGCAAAAGCAGCAGCAGCAGTAGCAACACGAGCAGCAGCAGCAGCAGGGGAGCAAGCAGCAAGAGCAGCAATGGCAACAGCAGCAGGAGCAGTAGCACTATCAACAGCAGCAGGAACAACAGCAAGAGCAGTAACAACAGCAGCAGCAACAGCAGCAACAGCAGAACAACCAGCAGCGGTGTTAGCAACAATGGCAACAGCGGCAGCAGCAATACCAATAAAAGCAGCAGCAGCAGCAGTAGAAACAGCAGCAACAGTAACAGCAGCAGCGGTAGCAACGGCAGCACGAGCAATAGCAACAGCAGCAGGAGCAGCAACAGCCGCAGTTCCAACGGCAGCAGCAGCAGTAGCAACACCAGCAGCAGAAGCAACAGCTGCAGCAATAGCAACAGCAACAGTAGCAACAGCAGCAACAGCAAAAGCAATGGCAGAAGCAAGAACAGCAGCAGCAGTGCCAGTAACAGCAGCAGCAAAAGCAACAGCAGCAGTAGCAACAGCAGTGGCAGCACTAGCAACAGCAGCAGCAACAGCAGCAGTAGCGAAGGCAATAGCAGCAGCAAGGGGAGCACCAGCAGTAGCAGCAGCAACAAGAGAAGTAACAGCGGTAACAGCAGCAAAAGCAAAAGCAGCAGCACTACTAGCAACACCAGCAATAACAGTAGCAGCAGCTGCAGCAGCAATAGCAGCCGTAACAGTAGCAATGGCAACAGCAGCAGTAGCAACAACAGCAGTAGCAAGAGCAGCAGAAATGACAGCAGCAGCAACGGCAGCAGCAGCAACAGCAGCAGCAGCAACGGCAGCAGCAGCAACAGCAACAGCAGCAGCAGCAGCAACAGTAGCAGCAGCAGCAGCAGCAGCAACAGCAGCAGCAACAGCATATCTACGGCGGGTTTATACAGCGTCTCCCCTTGGGGTGTACAGACAGCTGGGAAACCTGCAACTAAATAATGAATTTAAAAATAAAACTTTTGAATTTAAAAATAAAACACTTTAAATCTAATTTGCAGTTATATTTAATAATAAAAAAGACAAAAATAAATAAATCTATTTATTTATCTTATTTTATCTTTTATTTTATTTTTTGAAATTCCATTTTTCCTTCTTTCCCTGAATATCTGAAACTACAAAAATCAGTTTGCTGTTTGGCTCAAGCCAACAGCAGCAACAGCAGCAGCATCTGCTGCTGCTGCAGCAGCCTCTGCTGCTGCAGCAGCAGCACAAGCTGCTGCTGCAGTAGCAGCGCAAGCTGCTGCTGCTAAAAACGGGCGCGACCAGCGAGCCAACATATAAAATAAAACTAAAGGTGCAGCAAATGCGTTAGCAGGAGCAGCATAGCTGCTGCGGGTGCTTCTTTTGCTGCTGCTGCTGCTGCCGCAACAGCAGCAGCAGCAGCAGCTGCTGTCGTCGCAACAGCAGCAGCAGCAGCTGCTGCTGCGTCACTTTGCAGCAAAAACAGCACCCATGTTTTTCCTTTTGATAGCAGCAGCAGCAGCAGCAGCAGCTGTTGCTGCTCGAATTCTTTTAAATCCTTTGATTTCATTTAAATGAATTTAAATAAATTTAATTAAATCTAATTAAATTTAATTAAATTTAATTAAATTTCATTTAAATTAAATTCACTTAAATTTAATTTACTTCAACTGCACTGCCACTTCTTATCCCGATTTTTTCTTTTGACTCTCTCCACAACAAATTAAATAAACAAAATTAAACTAAATTAATTAGTTTAATTTAATTGTTTTGAATCCGCTGCAGCTGCTGCTGCTGCTCCGGCTGCTGCTGCTGCTGCTGCTGCCGCTGCTGCTCCCGCTGCTGCTGCCGCTGCTGCTGCTACAGCTCCTCGCTGCGGGATCTGCTGCTGCTGGTGTCAGCGGCCTTCGAGTCTGCTGCTTCGAGTCTTTGCTTTTCTGCATCGGCAGGGACTTTTAAAGGATTTAATTTTAAAACAGAATTAAAAATAAATCCCAAAAGAGAAGCAGCATTTGCTGCAGGGTGTTCAGCAGTTCCGAAAGGCACGGGAAACGACTCGATCTTGCCACTGTGGCTGCAGCAGCGCAGCAGCAGCAGCAGCAAACTCGAGGCGTCAATTCAAGTCCAAAAAGCACTCTTTTTCTCCCAAAATGCAAATTCTTCTTTATTTGATTTAATTATTTCACATTTATTCTTTATTTCAACAAAAATGATTCAATTTCGACGCAACCACCCGGTGTACGTACACCCCAACGAAACGTGTTCTCTTTCCATTTTTATTTCTTTTTTCATTTAAATAAAAACGCCAAAAAATAAAAACCGTAAGGGAAATAATAAAAAGGAAATAGAAAAGAAAATGAAATAAAAACCAAAGAGAGATCAAAGTGACCATCAAAACGAAGAGCAGCAGCAGCAGCAGCAGGAACAGCAGCAGCAGCAGCAACAGCAACAGCAGCACCTGCTGCAAGACTAAAACAAAAATAAATAAGATAAAGAAGAATAAATAAGAAGAATAAAATAAGAAACAAAAGAAAGAATAGAATAAAACGAATAAAAAGGAGTAAATACGAAATTAAATTAAATTAAATTAAATTAAAAATAAACAAAACTGCATTTTGTGTTTGCTTACTATTTCACGAACAGCCGGAGATAAGGATAGTGGGGAACGTCGCAGTAAGTTATGTCTGAAAATAAATAAATAAATAAATAAATAATTAAATAAATAAATAAATAAATAAATAAATAAAATAATGAACATACATAAATAAATAAATAAATAATAAGTATAAATAAATAGATAAATAATAAATACATAAATAAATAAATAAATAAAATAATAAATGCAAATAAAAAATAGATAATAAATAAATAAATTTAAATAAATAAGTGGACAAGTGGTGGTTTAAGAATGAACAAAAAAATGCAATTAAGTAAATGGCGATTGTAAGTTGTGAATAAATAAATTAATGAATATAAATAAATAAAATAAATAAATAAATAAATAAATAAATAAATATAAATAAATAAGTAAATAAATAGGTAAAAATAAATGAATAAATGCAAATAAACACATGAAATGCTAAATAGGTAACAAACAAACAAACTGTTTAACTAATTAAATAACAAATCATTTATTTATTTATTTATTTATTATTTATTTATTTATTTTTTACCGCAATAGATGAAGGAAACATTAATTTGCGAAAGAGAATAATGCAAAAGTTTTAGTTAATTAATTAATTATTCATTTACTTATTTAACTAATCAATTGAATTAATTAATTAAGTAGTTAAATAAATAGACAATTAATTAACTAATTAATTAATTATTATTTAATTACCGCAGTTGATGAAAGAAATATTAATTTGCGAAGAAAGAGAATTATGCAAAAGTTTTAATTCCGATCGAAGTCGAAGACAAGGCGGACAAGAAGGTCTGTAGTAATCCACCAGCCACGCAGCAGCAACTGCTGCTGCTGCTGCTGCTGCTGCTGGGCGTGCTGCAGCAGCAAGACGCAGCAGCAGCAAACGCACGCCCCACAAACCACGCAATTACCAACTGCTCCACCATTTACCATTTAATTTATTTAATTTAATTAAGTAATTAATTAATTAATTGATTAATTAATCAATTAATTAACTAATTAATTAGGACTTGCTTTGTGCTGCTTTCAGCTGCTGCACCACAACGGCGTCGCTTTTTGCTTCGTGCAGCAAAACGGGTTTCAGCTTTTCTGCTGCTTTTATAATTGCAGCAAAAGACAAAGGCCCTCTGTACTCCTGGTGGTCCCAAACTTCTGACAAACAGACTCAAAACACTCTCCCAAAACACGCATCCAGCAGCAGCAGCAGCAGCAGCAGTGCGGCAGCACAAGCAGCAGCGCCAGAAGCAGCAGCAGCAGCAGCAGCACGAGCAGCCGCAGCCTCAGTAACAGCAGAAAAAGCAGCAGCAGCAGCACAACCAGCAGCAGCAGCAGCAGCAGCAGCAGGCTGACCGCCTCCCTCCTGCTGGGGGGGAAACAAGTAGATTTGATTCAATTCTCGAACTCCGAAATAATTGCAAATCGGAGAAGCCACGCAGTTGGCCATCGCCAGCCGCACGCCCGCAGTCTTCAGCGTCTGCTCCCCAAGTGCTGAAAAAAACGGAACCTAAGCAGCAGCAGCAGCAGCAGCAGCAGCAGCAGCAGCAGCAGCAGCAGCAGGAGTAGATGTAGGAGGAGGTGAGTTGGTTTGTTTGGGGCTCTTTGTTCCCTGCTATTGACTGAACGGAACTGAACTGAACCCCTGCTGCTGCTGCTGCTGCTGCTGCTGCTGCTGCAGTTTCGGTTCCCTGCGCCGTGCGGAGCAGCAACAAAGACACCGGAGAGCAGCAGCTCCGCAGCAAACCACGGGAGCAAAACGCGAAGCAAAACACGCAAACAAAAACAAACAAAAACAAGAAACAAATAAAAAAAAGAAGTGCAGTTCACCTTTTGCTCGCAGCTGGCGCAGCCAGCCTGGTAGAAGCCCACGATCCAGGTGTACGGACTGCTGCGCAGCAGCAAGTTCAAGTTGGAAAGACTCAAAAGAAAAACTCCATTTTTGAAATTATAAATCTCTTTTGATTTCGAACTTTCCAAATCCAAGTAGTAAACTTCCTGCGACTCCCACAGCTGTCCGTACACGTCAAACAAGCGCCGCGAACGCCGGTCTGCACAGGCCCGCAAGGACTCTTTTTTATTTATTTATTTGTTTTGTTTATTGTTTGTTTAAGTTTATTTGGTTCGTTTATTTGGTTTTTTTTATTTGCTTTGTTTTGTTTGTTTAGTCTGCTTTTTCCAAGCAGTTTGGCGTTTTTTGCGGATTTAGGGACCCCATTGGTTCTTTGCTGCTGCTGCTGCTGCTGCTGCTGGTGCTGCTGCTGCTGTTGGGAAAGATTAGGATAAGGATACTGCTGCTGCTGCTGCTGCTGCTGGGGCGGCTCCTGCTGCTGCTAATACCGCTGCTGCTACTGCCGCTCCCGCTGCTGCTGCTGCTACTGCCACTCCTGCTGCTGCTGCTGCTGCTGCTGCTGGTGAAGACTTACTGGAGAGGACTTGGTAAGCTTTGTTAATTTGTTGAAAAGTCTCTTCTGCTTTTTTCAAATCTCCGTTTTTCAATTTCACCCGATCTGGGTGCAGCTCCAGAGACAGCCGGCGGTAGGCCCTCTTCACCTCCGTCTCCGTCGCGCCTCTAAACAAATAAATAAATAAATAAATAAATAAATAATAAATAATAAATAATAAATAAATAGTAATAAATAAAGATGGATAAATGGATTAGGCATTGGGAATACAGGGGGACGCAGGCAGCGCTGTGCAGCAGCGCGGTCTTAATTGCTTTGCTGCTGCTGCTACAGCAGCAGCTGCTGCTGCAGCAAATGCATTCGTCTCCTTTCGGGGTTTTGCTGCTGCATCTGGTGCCTCTCGATGAAAGGAAGAAAAAGGAAATGGCGAGAGCTGCGGGGCGGCTGCGGGGAGGTGTACGTACACCCGAAACAGCGGCGAGGTGTACGTACACCTGAAGAGCGGGACGGGAAGCAAATTGGAAAAGGCATTTGGACTCACTTTGAAAGTTTTAAAAGTTGGTAAAAGCTCGCAGCTTCTTGGGGGGCAGAAGTGGTGGCCGTGGCGTGCAGAGCGAGCCCCGAAATGGAAGTGAAAAGGAAAATAAAAGAAAAGAAACTTTCCAGTTTTTGCAGCGCCATTTGGGGAGCTCGCGGTGTACGTACAGCTCGGGGACGGGTCGCCGACAGAGTCCCAGTTCAAATCCGGGAAGTGTAAAACTCGAAGAAGAGAGAAAGCTGCTGCTTCTTGATGCTTTTTCCGCTCAAATGTGTTTCTTTTGTTTTATTTTGCCTCAATAATTGCAATGTAAACTCAAAAATGAAAGAAAAGCAGGAGATCGGGAAGTTGAACAAGACTCTCGCCGGGGTTGACAGCAAGAAGAAGCACCTTCTGCAGCTCCCGGGAGGGAGAGCCGTCTCATGACCGCGAGAAAGAGGAAAATAAACAAAAACAGAGCCTCAAAGCTGTTCTAAAAAAGTAAAACTGAAATAATTTCTGCTTTGAAGGCCGCGAAATGCGAAAACTTGAACGGGTTTCAGGTGTATGCACACCTCGCAGATCGGGCACTTTCCGCGCGGGGAAGCTGCAAGACAGAAACCGTACCGACGGCGCTTAAAATTGCAAATATTAAGTTAAGTAGTTATTCAATTGTTTTATTGTTCTTTTTGGAAAGAACAAACGCAGCACGCCGCCGCCGACGTGCCAAATCCACCCGCAGTGGCGGGCGCGCCGAGGCAGCTAGCAGAGCAGGTTCTGGGCGCCTCGGCTGCGTTTTCCGCTTCCCAAAAGCAACTCTGCAGTTTTAAATTTCTTTTATTTCCAAAGTTTTGAATTAAAAAAGAACAAATGACATTTGCGCCGCCGCTGCTGCGTGGGCTGTACGCGCGTCCGCGCGCGGTGTCTGTGCGCCCTTCAGGAAGCTTCTTTCGCGTCGCTTTTAGCCGAATGGACTTTCCACTTTTTTAATTCCTTTCCGCCTCAACTGCAACTATTTTTATTCAAATTTTCTTTTTATTTCATCCAATTTCCTCCATTTTCCCCGCAAATTCGCCTTTTCGCGGATTCTGCAGCGGCCGCCCGTCGGCTGCAGCTGCGGGCCGCCGCAGCTGTCGTGACACCCGAGAGCTGGCACGAACGCCCTTTGCTGCAGCTGCATTTATTAAATTTAAATTTAAAAAAGAATAAAAATCAAAAAGCGCCAAAACTGGCTTCTTGAATCTTCCCACGCCGAGGTGTACGTACACCATACGCCGCTGCAGCCTTACTCTCCCATTTAAACGCTGTTCAGAATTTCAAAACTCTTCAGTTCATCATTTCCTGTTTACGGAAACTAAAGTTGAAGAAGGTCTGCGGAAACGGACACGCCAGCGCCCACACAACCGCTAGGGTTTAGAGAGTTTAGGGTTTAGGGTCTAGGGTTTAGGGTTTTCAAAAGGCAGGTTTTTGCATTCATGTTTTGGTTTTGTGTTTCATTGAAACAGGTGCAAGTTTAAATACAAATATAACTGAAATCCGAATATAACATAATATAAAATATAATATGAGATTTATATATAAGTACAAATATAAAAGAATTAAAATCAAAGTTTAAAGGTAAACACAAATGCAAATAAAAACATAAATTTGAGTTGAAATAAAACCGAAAAAAAGTCCAAAAATAAATTCAGAAGAAAAGATTAAATAAGGAGAAAATGAAAAAAGTAAATTTAGAAAAGACTCTGGAGAAAAAGTTAAAACAAAAAATTTTAAAGAGCCAAATTGCAGAATTACAAAAGTCTTTAAGAAGTATAAAAAGTTATTTGACAAATTAATTTAAACGTTGAATTAAATTGAAATAAATCGAAAATAATTTCAGTCTATTAATCTTTTCATTTTCACTTTGGGTTATAATCCTGTCATCTTTAAATCAAAAATAAAATAAAACGATAAAATGAAATATAAGGAAGGCCCTAAACCCTAAACCCTAAACCCTAGCCCTAAGCCCTAAACCCTAAACCCTTGCAGAGAAAGGGAAGCATTGTTCAGCTAATATGATTCGAGTTATAGTTTGAATAATCGGAAAAGAAATAAATGAAAATTTGAAATTAAAAGTTTGCAAATAAATGCATGCTGTGGCGTGCAGTGTACGTACACCTGAACCGCACGAAATAAAATTGTTCATGACTTTTCTGTAATTACACTTCAGAAATAAAAATTAAAAGATAATAATTAAAGTATTTATATTTTATTTATTTAAGTGCTTTAATTCACCTTAATTAAATTCAATTTATTTCATTTAAATGAAAAATAAATTCAAGCCACGCAGGCAGGTGTCTGTAGACATAAACATTTAACATTAAAGTATTATTATAAAAACACAAATTAAAAATATAAAGTAAAAATATAAATTAAAAGTATATATTGAAAATGTATATTAAATGTATAAATGTCAACATATTGCAAAAAGTTACTTAAGTAGAAAATAAGAATCAATTAATTGCTGCTATCAGTGCTGCTGCTGCTGCTGCTTCTCCTGCTGCTGCTGTTACTGTTGCTGCTGCTGCTATTGCTGCTCCAATTACTATTGCTGCTGCTGCTATTGCTGCTCCAATTACTATTGCTGCTGCTGCTGCTGCTGCTGTTGCTTTTTTTTTCCGTTTCTGCTGCTGTAGCGACTGCTGTTATTGCTGCTGGTGCTGCACTGGAGTCTTTTCTGCGACACACTTTTGTGCCTTCTCTTATATGTTGTTCCTTTCCACCAATTTAGGGTTTAGGGTTTAGGGTTTAGAGTTTTGGGCTTGGAGGCTCGTCTCTTATCTTTCTGCTTCCCCACATTTATTTAACCTAAACGTAGCTAGCTGTAGCTGGCTGTAGCTAGCTGCGGCTAGGTGTAGCTAGCTGCAGCTAGCTGTAGCGAACCCTACCAAGCCTTAGCTAGCTGTGGCTAGCTGCAGCTAGCCGTGGCTAGCTGTGGCTAGCTGGTAAGATTAGCTAGCTGGGGCCAACGTTCTAGCGAACTGTGGCTAGCTGTGGCTAGCTGTGGCTAGCTGTGGCTAGCTGTGGCTAGCTGTGGCTAGCTGTGGCTAGGTGTAGCTAGCTGTGGCTGGCTGTGGCTAGCCGTGGCTAGCTGTGGCTAGCCGCGGCTAGCTGCAGCTAGAGGTGGCTAGCTGTGGCTCGCCGTGGGCAGTGGCCAACTGTAGTGGCTAACTGTGGCTGGCTTCGGCTAGCTACAGCCCGTTGTGGCTAGCCGTAGCCAGCTGTAGCTAGCTACAACTAGCTGCAGCTAGTTGTAGCTAGCTGGAGCCAGCTGGGGCCACTTGCAGCTAGACTTAGCCAACTGGGCAGCCCCCGCCAGCTGTGGCTGGCCATGGCTAGCTGTAGCTAGCTATAGCTAGCTATAGCTAGCTGTAGCTAGCTGTGGCCAGCCGTAGCTAGCTGCGGCTAGCTGTGGCTAGCTGTGGCTGTGCAAGACAGGGGGATTTTGGTGGAGCCGCGGGCTGGGGGGTCTTGAAGGTGTCGCTGCGAGTTGGCTTTCGTGAAGATGAAGAACAAAATAAAATAGATAAAATAAATAAAATAAATAAAATAAATAAAATAATAAACTAAGTTTAATAAATAAAATGAATTAATTGTGTTTACTCTGAATAAATGAAATGCGGGAGTTAAGGGGAAATGAGCCGCTGCTGAGGCTGCAGCAGCCCGGCGGCGGCTGCCGTGGGGATCGGCGGGTAAAAAGGCGAAAACGTTGGAATTTAGAGGTTTGAAGTGAATAATTTTGGATTAAAAGTAAAGGGAAACGAATTAAATGGAATTTAAAGAACTAATTGGGCGAAAAACGCGCCGTTTGGCGGTTGGCAGGGCGGGCGGGAGCTGGCGGCTCGCTGGGGCGTTGGGGTGTACGTACAGCCGGGAGGAACGGCCGCGACTCCACGAAGGAAACAAAGCGGAGAATTGAATTAAATTAAATTAAATTAAATTAAAATTAAAAATAAAAGTAAAATAAAAGTAATTAAGTGCAAGACAAGATAGAAGGCGGTGCTGGGGCCTCTTTAGGGCTGTTGTGAGGCTGCTGGCAACCCCCAGAGCAGCAGACGACGGGCGGCTAGGGTTTAGGGTTTAGGGTTTGGGCACACCGCAGAAAGGGTTTGGAAAGAGAGCCTTATTGTGTTGTTTTAATTGGAAGCTCGTGGATGTCTGTCGCTGCCTGTCTCGTTTTTGTTTCCCGGGCTGCGGCGCTCCGTCTCCTAGGGTTTAGGGTTTAGGGTTTAGGGTTTAGGGTTTATCTGCGCCGTGTCTCGGCTTCAAACCCTCGTTTTACCCCTTTAAACCGCCATGAACCTTCTCCGTCGCTCCCGAGCCCCCTGCTCTCCCGCTGCTGCTGCTGCTTTCCTTTTTGCTGCTGCTGCTGCTGTGCTTCCCGCTGCAGCTTTCCGGGTGTCTAGACAGCTCGCGCCCCCCGGGGGGCCCCCCGGGGGCCCCCCGGGGGCCCCCCTGGGGGCCCCCCCGACCCTCATGGGGCCGCCCCAAAGCCCGAAGGCCTCTCAGTTTGCCTCTCCCCTTTTGAAAAGCAAAGCCCGCCAAATCCTCAAGGCCCAGCAACCCGCAGCGGTAAACCCTA
>NW_013543439.1:604903-613234 GCF_000499545.2 Eimeria tenella
GGTTTAGGGTTTAGGGTTTAGGGTTTGGGGTTAGTCGCAGGAGGCGGTGGTGGATGGGGAGTGGGTGAACGGCAAGAGCGTAAAGGAGTGGAAAGTGAAGCGGTCCATTTACCAAGCGCTGCACATGGCGATGGCGGAGGAGCTGGAGAGAGACCCCACCGTCTGCATCATAGGTAAACCCCAAACCCTAAACCCCAAACCCTAAACCCTAAACCCTAAACCCCAAAGCCTAAACCCCAAACCCCAAAGCCTAAACCCCAAAGCCCAAAGCCCAAAGCCTAAACCCCAAAGCCTAAACCCCAGCGTCTGCACCATAGGTAAACCCCCAACCCCAAACCCCAAAGCCCAACCCCAGGCGCGCGGTGTGTGCGGCGCAGGCGAAGACGTGGGCCACTACGGAGGCTCGTACAAGGCGACGCGGGAGCTGCACCTGCGGCACGGCAACTTCCGGTGTCTAGACACCCCGATCTGCGAAAACACCTTCCTCGGGCTCGGCGTCGGCGCCGCCATGGCCGGCCTCCGCCCCGTCGTCGAGGGCATGAACCTCGCCTTTTTGCTGCTGGCCTTCAACCAGCTCTGCAACAACGCGGGGATGGTGCGCGCCACCAGCGGCGGCCAGTTCCGCGTGCCGCTGGTGGTCCGGGGCCCCGGCGGCGTCGGCAGGCAGCTGGGCCCCGAGCACTCGCAGCGCGTCGAGGCTTACTTGATGGTGCCTTTGGGCTTTCGGGGTTGGGGTTTAGGGGTTGGGGTTTAGGGTTTGGCGCTTCGGGGGGGTAGGGGTTCGGCAGGGTTTGCGGGTTTGGGGTGGGGGAGGGTCTGCCAGTTGATGTTCCATCCCTGGGGGTTACGGGTTACGGGTTACGGGTTACGGGTTACGGGTTAGGGGTTAGGGGTTAGGGGTTAGGGTTTCGGGTTTAGGGGTTAGGGTTTAGGGGTTAGGGTTTCGGGTTTAGGGGTTAGGGTTTAGGGGTTAGGGTTTCGGGTTTAGGGGTTGGGGCGGGTTTGGGCGCTTCAGGGGCCTCCTGCTGGGCTGGGGTTTAGGGTTTGGGGTTTGGGGACTGAGCTTTCAAAACCCCCAGGGTTTGCCTCGCACTTCCTGCCAGCATCTGCCAGTTGATGTTCCATCCCTAGGGTTTGCGGTTTAGGGTTTAGGGTTTAGGGTTTGGGGTTTGGGCGCAGGCGGTGCCGGGGCTGAAGCTGGTGGCGTGCAGCACTCCTTACAACGCGCGGGGTTTGTTGAAAACCGCTATAAGAGAGGATAACCCTGTGGTGTTTTTCGAACATGTTTTGAACTATTCCAACTCCGATTTTATCCCCCTAATGCCATACACTCTTTCGTTGGATAAGGCGGAACAAGTTGCTGCTGGCGAGGACCTCACGCTGCTGTGCTACGGGCGCCTGCGCCAAGTTGCTGCTGCTGCAACGCAGCAGCTGCAGCAGCTCTCCGTAAACCCTGAAGTGTTGGATTTGATTTCTCTCAAACCCTTGGACATGGCAGCAATTAAAGCCTCCATTAGAAAGACCAAAAGGTGTATTATCCTCGACGAGTCCAGCAGAACGGGCGGAATCGGAGGAGAAATCTACGCGCAGGCAAACCCTAAACCCTAAACCCTAAACCCTAAACCCTCGCGTTCGAACGCGCGCTGCGCTGCGGCACACGCGGCCCACACGCCGTAAACCCTCGACTCCCCTTTCTAGCGGGCTTCACGTCTAAACCCTCGGCTCGCTCTTCTGGACCTTTAAACCCTAAACCCTAAACCCTAAACTCTCCTTTCTAGACGGCTTGAAGTCCAAACCCTCAACTCGCTCTTCTGGATGCCTTGACATTAAACCCTAAACCCTCAACTCGCTCTTTTGAATGGCGCTCTAAAATGGTTAAACCCTAAACCCTAAACCCTTTACAAGCCCTCCTTAAAGATCTAAACCCTAAACCCTAATTTACAACCCCTCAACCCCAAACCACTAACACGAATCTCTGTGCGGCGAAAAAAAGACCCCTAAACCCTAAACCCTAAACGAATTAATTAATTTAATTATTTAATAAATAAATAAATAGTTAAATATTTATTTATCCATTTATTTGTTTGTTTATTTGTTTATTTATCAGGTGGTTGAGAATTGTTATGAAGACTTGCTAATGCCCCCCGTGCGGCTTTCAACAAAAGACATTCCAACTCCTTATTCAAAAGAATTAGAAGAAGCAACAATCATAACTCCTGCTGATGTTGTAAATGCTGCTCTTTGGATGCTGAGTGCCAACAGGAAATAAGCAGCAGCAGCAGCAGCAGCAGCAGCGGGGGCAGCAGCAGCGGGGGCAGCAGCAGCGGCGGCGGCGGCGGCGTGAAAGCGGCAGCAAAGACGCCGCTCGCGGGGAAATGCAGCAGCAGCAGCAGCAGCAACTGGTTTGCTGCTACTGCTGCTGCGGCAACAGGAGGGGGAGCGGCAGCAGAAGCAGGGATGCATTTGCTGCTGCTGCTGCTGCAACAGAAAGAGCAGCAGCAGCAGGGACTCATTTTCCGCTGCCGTTGAAGCAGCAACAGCAACAGCAACAGCAGCTCCAAATACAAGAAAGCAGCAGCAACCTCAGCAGCAGCAGCAGCTGCAGCAGCAGCAGCAGCAGCAATGGAAACTTGTCGAGCTGAGAGATCTCTTTGTGGGGCTTGCTGAGGTGTACGTACACCTGGGCCGCGAAAGAAATGGAAAGGAAATGTGAAAGTTGATTGACAAAATTAATTTAAAATTGATTTAAATTAATTTAAATTAATTTTAAATTAATTTAAATCAATTTTTAATGAATTAAAATTCATTTGAAATTTGAAATCAAAAATGGAAAGTACACTGCAGCCTGGGGTGTACGTACCCGAGAAGCCGAGTCTGCTTCTTTCTCTGAGCTCAAAAAGCATTTTATAAAATAAAATAAATTAAATTAATAATAAATGTATTTAGTATATTCAATATATTTAATATATTTATTATTAAACTTCAAATTCACTTAATGTTTTTAAAGGAATGTAAATCTCATTTAATGCCATTTTATTTGGGATTGTTCTTTTCTTGTTTCTCCAACACCTCTCTGCATGCATGCATCTGCATAAACAAATAAATGAATAAATAAATAAATAAAATAAATAAATAAAATAAATAAGTAAATAAATAAATCAATAGGCTTCATCTGCATGCATTGCCTCCAAAGAATTTATAAATTCACTTATGCAAAGAAAGTCCTTACTCAACTATATGAATTCTTCAACTCCTATCAAATAATGCAAGTGAGAGGGCCTAGCTAGCTAGCTAGCTGGCTAGCTAGCTAGCCAGCTAGCTAGCTGGCTAGCCAAGTAGCTAGCTAGCTAGCCCATTTAGCTAGCTACCAGCTAGTTAGCTAGCTAGCTGGCTAGCTAGCTAGCTAACCGGGGGCCTAGCTAGCCAGCTACCTGGCTAGCTAGCTAGCTAGCCGAGCCTAGCTAGCTAGGGTGAAGTTGGCTCAATGCCTCTGGCTGGCTAGCCAGCCGTAGCTCAGCAGCGAGTTGGCTAGCTAGCTAGCTAGCCAGCCAGCCAGCTTATTTGAACCCTAGGGCCTGGGCAGCCGCAGCAGCAGCAGCTGCAGCAGCTGCAACAGCAGCTGCAGCAGCTGCAACGGCAGCAGCAGCTTCAGCGGCCGCAACAGCAGCAGAAACTGCAGCAGCTGCACGAGCCTCAACAGCAACAGCAGCAGCAGCAGCAGCAGCAGCAGCGGCAGCAGCAGCAGCGGCAGCAGCAGCACAGGCGGCAGCAGCAGCACAGGCGAGGAAGAGTTGTTTCTTGTGGAGAGTAATAGGGCTTATTGGAAGCAAAGAAAGAAAGCTGTACGTACACCCGAAGCTGCTGGATGTTTTGAAGTTTATTTTATTTTATAAATTGTTTTCAATGGCCCAAAACCCTCGGAGGAGCAGTGCTCCCTCTTCGAAACCCTAAACCCTAAAAAAGGGTTTGGAGTTTAGGCTTTGCGGCATGGCGCCCGCAGACTCGCTTACACAGACTTATTTGAACCCTAAAGCCTGGCCACCAGCAGCTGCAGCAGATGCACCAGCTGCAGCAGCTGGAGCAGTAGCAGCTGCAGCAGCAGCTGCAACAGATGCAGCAGTAGCTGCACCAGCTCCTGCAGCAGCAGCTGCAGCAGCACGGGCGAGCAACTCTTGCTTCTTGTTTGTCTGCACGCTCTCCTTGGTAAGTTCTGCTAGCTAGCTAGCTAGCTAGCTAGCTAGCGAGCTAGCGAGCTAGCTAGAACCTCAGCCCTTAGCTAGATAGTTAGCTAGTTAGCTAGCTAGCTGGAGCCGTAGCTAGCTAGATAGTTAGCTAGCTGTCTTGCTGGTCTACTGCATCGGGCTAGCTGGCCAGTTGTAGCTAGCTGGCTAGCTAGCTAGCTAACTGGCTAGCTATTTGGGCATTTGGCTAGCTAGCTGGCTAAGAGTCTATTTAGCTGCAGCTCAGCTAGCTACGTTCGGCTGGCTAGCTATCTGTCCGGCCATCTATCTACAGAGCTAGCTAGCTAGCTATCTAGCTAGCTAGCTGGCTAGCTAGCTGGCTAGCTAGCTAGCTAACTAGCTAGAGAAGGCTTAAGAACTAAAGAGCACCAAACCAACCAAACAAACGACTAAACAAATAATAAGTAAACAAGTAAATAAATAAATAATAAATAAATATGTAAATAAATAAATAAAAATAATAAATGAATAATAAAATGTTTTTAACACCAAAGAGAACAGCCCCCGCCAAGGTCTGCAGTAAAGAGCCAAGGAAGCTGCGGATGGAAGCAGCAGCAGCTGACGCCTTCTTTTGCTGCTAAGGGTTTGCATACCTGCAGCACAAACCCTAAACCCTAAACCCTAAACCCTAGGCCTTGGGGAGTGTGGTCGGGCTTGAATGCGCGAAAGAAGAGCGCACGGAGCCGCTCGGCGAACGCAGAGCCGCACAAAACCTAAACCCTAAACCCTAGACCCTAAACCCTGAACCCATCGACTGTCTCCTGCCGGTAAAGAAAACACTTGGGTTTAAAGCCCTGAGGTGGGGCTCATGGCGGGACATTAGGGTTTAGGGTTTAGGGCTGCGGCTAAGAACTAGGGTTTAGGGCTACAGCTAAGCATTAGGGTTTAGGGTTTAGGGTTTACCTTGAGGGTTTTGAGAGGCACGATAAGAGGGTTTGTGATGAGGTCGTCGTACACCCGGCAGTAGAAGATTTGAACAGTTCTGCAGCAGTCAAACCCACAATTAGGGTTTAGGGTTCAGGGTTTGTCCAAGGGTTTAACCTGCTCTGCTCTCCAGCGCCCCCACCCCAACCCCCAAACCCTAAACCCTAAACCCCAACCCCAAAGCAGAGGGCAGCGTGTGCGAGCCACGGAGCGCGCGAGCGCCTAGGGTTTAGGGTTTAGGGTTTGCGGACCCGTCGAGGCTGGCGGAGGCCATGAGGGGGAGGGTTTTGTGGAAACAGGTTTTGGTAATTGCTTCTTTGTGAACCCTAAACACTTTGTAAACCCTCAAAGATAAATCCAAATCAAAAAAAAATAATTTTGAACTTTCACTTCCAACCACCAGCTGCGAGCCACCCGGGTGTATCGACACTGAGCTCACTCCCTCCACCCCTGCACGCAAACCCTAAACCCTAAACCCTAAACCCTAAACCCTAAACCATAAATGCTGGGTCCTTGGTGCTGAGTTGACGTCGTTCATAGTGCGGGTTTTGCGAAGGGTTTGTGTGTGCGTGAACTTGAAATGCAGCATAAACCCTAAACCCTAAACCCTAAACCCTAAACCCTAAACCCTAAACCCTAAACCCTTACCAATAAGCTTTTTGATTAGGGCCTGTCTTGTCCCGGTTACTCCTGGCGACTTTTGCTTCGCCGAAAGGTCATAAATCCTGCAAACAAACCCCAAACACTAAACCCTAAACCCTAAACCCTTGCACAGCTTTCGCAAAGCAAGGGTCCCACGAAAAAGCGTAGCTCTAGGGCGTCTCAGTAGGGTTTAGGGTCTAGGGTTTAGGGTTTGCTGCAGGTGGCTTCTTGGCGTGGTTCTCGGCGGCGGCCTAGGGTTAAGGGTTTGGAGGCTAGGGTTTAGGGTTTAGGGTTTGGGACCTGATGCCTCGGGAATAAGCCACAATTAGCCAGGGTTTAGAAGGATGGAAAAGAGCATCTTTTAAAAGTCCTGGGCCACTTCGCTTTAAGGGTTTTATTCCTTTTTGCTTCTTCAAGTTGTGCAGCAGCAGCTGCTCCGAGGGTTTGCTGCTGCTGGGCGACACGCACAAAAGATACGTGCCTGCAGCAGCAACAAAACCCTAAACCCTAAACCCTAAACCCTAAACCCTAAACCCTAAACCTTACACCCTAAACCCTATATGTGCAGAAGGAGCTGCTTTGAGGGTTTGCTGTTGCTGGGAGAAATGCATAGGTGATACGTGCTTGCAGCAGCAACAAAACCCTAAACCCTAAACCCTAAGTAAAAGCTGCATAATAAAATAAATAAATGGACAAAAAGATAAAAGAAAAACAAACAACAAAAAGCAAATAAACAGGAAGAAAGAAATAATAGAAAATAAAAATGATGAATAAAAAGAAATAATGCAGAACAATAAACAAAAATAAAAAATAATTAGATAAATGACCAATAATAAAAAAGGAATAAATAGCAAGAAACAGCCGCAGCAGCAGCAGCAGTGGCAGCAGCAGCAGCAACAGCAGCAGCAGCAGTGGCAGCAACAGCAGCAGCAGCAGCAACAACAGCAGCAGCAGCAGCGGCGCGTTCGTAGCAAAACAAATGCCAACCAAATAGATAAACAATAAAAGAACAACGCCTGAATAAAAATAAATAAATAAGTAAATAATAATAATACATAAAATGAATAAAAATAAAAAAAAAAAAAAATAATAATTACCTTTATCTTGCCATTTAATTTGTGTTATTGGAGAGCCATGCATTACAAAGATGGCGCGGCGAACTCCCCGCAGCAGCAGCGTCAGTTCATGCGGCGGCTGCTGCTGCTGCTGCTGCTCTTGCTGCTGCTGCTGCTGCTGGAGCTCTTTTTCTGCTGCTTTTGCTGCTGCTTTTGGGTGCCGCAGCGACACCTGCTGCCACACCCCAACCAGTTTGCTGCACACAGCTGCTTCGACCACGTACGCGCTGCTGCTGCTGCTGCCACTGCTGCTGCTGCTGCTGCTGCTGCTGGCTTCTGCTGCTGCAGTCTGCAGCAGGTCCGGCAAGCCTTCTTCTGCTGGTGTTTTCAGCAGCAGCAAATCCATCGCCTCTTCCACCTGCCTGCGTGCTTCCCCTGCTGCTGCTGCTGCTGTTGCTTCCGCTGCTGCCTGGCTGTCTGCTGCAGCAGCAGCAGCAGCAGCTTTTTTCTTTTTTGCAGCAGCAGGGGCAGCAGCGTCTGCTGCTGCTGCTGCTTCCAGCTGCTGCAGCGAGCTGTCGTCGAAGGCCGGCTGGTCCAGTACGAAGAGCAGCAGCTGCTCTGCTGCAGCTGCAGCAAGAATAGGCAGTCGGGGGTGAAATGCTGCTGCTGTTATTTGCTGCTGCAGCAGCACCGCAGCAGCAATTCTCCCCGTCTTTACTTCGAAAACCCTAAGGCAGCCGTCGCTGCTGCCAGCAGCAACATAAACCCCTGCTGCATCAGCAGCAACAACGCGCACTGCAGCACCGGCGGGGCCCAGCAAGCCGCTGCTGCTGCTGCTGCTGCTGTTGCTGCTGCTGCTGCTGCTGCTGCTCCATGCAACTCTTTGGTGCTTCGGGTCCTCGAAAGGCAGCAAAAAGCCAAACAGTGGCTGCGGCTTTGGGACTTTTTGGGCATAGAGAGAAAGGGGTAAATAAGAAATTGCAGCAGCAGCAGGAAAAGATCCAGCAGCAGCAGCAGCAGCAGCAGCAGCAGACAAGTCCGGCAGCAAAGAGGCTGCGTCCACATTCATCCGACGCTTCACAGCCCGAGGACACAAGTACAAGTCCAAGCACCGGTTAAACCTGCACGCAAACCCTAAACCCTAAACCCTAAACCCTAAACCCTAAACCCGGGTTTTAGGGTTTAGGGCTTTGGCTTAAAGGCTCTCCCCATTTTAACTGCAAAGGCCTATGAGCGACAGCAGGGTTTTGTGCGGCGAGGGTTTCCAGAGACCTGAAGGGGCTTAGGGTTTAGGGTTTACGGTTTAGGGTTTAGGGTTTACCGTTCCATGACGAGCTGCGCATAAACTGGAACTCTTCTTAAAGAAGAATATTTTTTTGGAAGAAAATTTAAAGGCCTTTCTTCTGGAGGCAAAGAGTGCCACTCTGCTTCTTCCTGATCGCAAACCCTAAACCCTAAACCCTAAACCC
>NW_013543439.1:613334-614691 GCF_000499545.2 Eimeria tenella
CTGCAGCTGCATTGGCTGTTCTGCTACCACTGATGCTGCTGCTGCTGCTGCATCTGCAGCTGCTGCTGCTGCATTTGCAGCTGCCACTAATTCTGCAGTTGTTGCTGCTACTATAGCTGCTGCTACAGCTGCTGCTGCTACCAGTGCTGGTGCTGCTGCTGCCAGTGTGACGATTTTCTCGCCTTCGCTGCTGCTGCCGCTCATGCCGTTGCTGCTGCTGCTGCTGCCGCTGCTGCTGCTGCTGCCGCTGCTGCTGCTGCTGCTGCTTTCTCTCCTCCGTTCCTGTTTAGAGCGTTTAAAACAAAACGAATGCATTTGGGGTGTATAGGCAGCTGCTTCTGTCTGTCTTTCTGTCTCCCGTTGCTGCTGCTGCTGCTGCTGCTGCTGCTGCTGCTGCACGGTGAGCAACCCGTCCCCCGCTAGGGCTGCCTCGGCCTCCAGCGCTGCTGCAACCCTACCCTAAACCCTAAACCCTAAACCCTAAACCCTAATTCCTAAACCCCCGCATACTTGACTCTCGTCAATCGTGTGGTGTCTATCCACCACATTGTTAATTGTCTCTGGTTCTTCAAAAGTCACAAATCCAAACCCTCGGCTTCGGCCTGCGCGCACAGCCTAAACCCTAAACCCTAAACCCTAAACCCTAAACCCTAGACCCTAGACGCTAGACCCTAGACCCTAGACCCTAAACCCTAAACCCCTAACTCGGAGCTCGGGTGTTTAGACACCTGTCAACTTGTCGAATAAAACCTCCGTGTGATAAACACCACCGAAAGAAGAAAAATACTCCCGGAGAGACTCAGCTGCGCGCAAACCCTAAACCCTAAACCCTAAACCCTGAACCCTAAACCCTCGCCTCAAACCCACACCCTCGCCCTGCAGCGGCGAAAGCAACCCCCGCAGCACATGCTGCCGCACACAACGCAACCCAAAAAGCTAACAGCAGCGGCAACTCCAGCAGCAGCAGCAACAGCAGCAGCAGCGACGCCAACAGCAGCAGCGGCAACGGCAGCAGCAGCAGCAGCAGCAGCAGCAGCAGCAGCAGCAGCAGCAGCAGCAGCACACCTGTGGTGTTTCTGTTGAGTCCGCCAACGAAAATCTTGCGTGCTGTTCTTTCCTCTTCAGTCATGGTGCCATGCATGTGGGACTCCTGCTGCTGCGGGTGCTGGTGCTGGTGCTGCTGCTGCTGCTGCTGCTGGTCTACTTCGTAAGGCCTGTAGCTGCTGCTGTCCAGGGGGCCCCCCTCTTGTGCTGCTGGGGCCCCCGGGGCCCCCAGGCCGTCGCTCGTGGGGGCCCCCGGGAGCTGAGGAATGCCTGCGTCATCCTCGAGGTCCTGAAAGGGCTCCTGCTGCTGCAC
>NW_013543439.1:614791-620968 GCF_000499545.2 Eimeria tenella
CTTCCTCTGCTGACATTTTGGGGGGGAAGAGGGGAGAAAATGCAAGAAATAAAGCGACCGATCAAGACAAGATCTGCTGCTGCTGCTGCCGCTGCTGCTGCTGCTGCTGCTGCTGCGGGCGGCCTGAAGGATCAGAAGGGCCAGCAGCAGGAATCAAATAAAGAAGCAAAGAAAAGGAAAATTTAAACACGGGTGGCAACGCCTGTTGCTGCTGCTGCTGCTGCTGCGGTTGCTGCTGCTGCTGTTGCTCTTGCTGCTGGCAGGCACTCTCACTCCCCAAGAAGCTGCAGCAGCAGCAGCAGCAGCAGCCACCTTCCCCCCCCCAGCCCCGTTGCTGCTCGGCCCGCCCGCAACACCAAAAGACATAATGTTGATATTATTTTATTTTTATATTTTTTTAATTTTTTTAACGAATAAAATTCATGCATGCGCTTCTAATAACAGCAGCAGCAGCAGCAGCAGCAGCAGCAGCGCAGGAGCCGCTGCTTCTGCTGCTGCTGCTGCTGCAGCTCGAGTCACAGACCAGCGCAGCCACTCAATTCAACTTTTTAAATTTATTTATTTTATTTTATTTTTATTTTTTTATTTTATTTATTTCATATTTTGCTTTTGTCTTCTGCACAAACAGAGACGCGCTCGCTAACCAACCCAAACCCTAAACCCTAAACCCTAAACCCTAAACCCTAAACCCTAAACCCTAGAAAGGGTTTGCTCAACAAATCTGATCCCCAGCCTTCTCCGCTGCCGCCAACTCCGGGAAAATAACAATTGAAGGAAAATGGTTTCAATAAATAAAAATAAAATAAATATAAATAAATATATAAATATATATATAAACATATATATAAATATAAATATAAATAATATAAATATAAATATAAATATAAATATAAATATAAATATAAATATAAACATAAATATAAATACAAATATATATATATATATAAATATAAATATAAATGAATATAGGCAGCAGCAGCAGCACAAAAGGGATTTTATAATTTGTTTCAAAAAGGAGCAAGCTGCTGCTGAAGGGCCCCCCGAGACAGCTAGGAACAGCAGCAGCAACTGCTGTTGTTGCTGCTTCTGCTTCAGCTGCTGCCGCATGCAGCAGCAACAACAACTGGCATTGCTTTTGCTGTTGCTGCAGCATGCAGCAGCAACAAAAACTGGCGCTGCTGTTTCTGCTGCTGCCGCATGCAGCAGCGACAACAACTGGCGCCGCTCTTGCTGCTGCTGCCGCATGCAGCAGCAACAACAACTGGCGCTGCTGTTGCTGCTGCTGCCGCATGCAGCAGTAACAACAGCTGGCATTGCTGTTGCTGCTGCTGCCGCATGCAGCAGTAACAACAACTGGCGCTGCTGTCGCTGCTGCTGCCGCATGCAGCAGTAACAACAACTGGCGCTGCTGTCGCTGCTGCTGCCGCTGCCGCATGCAGCAGCAACAACTGGTGGTGCTGGTGCTGCTGCTGCATGCAGCAGCAACAACAACTGCTGCTGCTGCTGCTGCTGTATGCAGCAGCAACAACAACTGCTGCTGCTGCTGCTGTATGCAGCAGCAGCAAAAACGGTTGTACTTCATTGAAAGTAGTAGGGGGTTTAGGGTTTGGCGACTAGGGTTTAGGGTTTCACGGCAGCGGTTTAGGGCTTGGCAGCGAGGGTTTAGGGTTTGGTAACGAGGGTTTAGGGTTTGGTTACGAGGGTTTAGCGTTTGACGCTGAGGCTAAGGACCCTCAGCCTTGGATCTCAAGCTCCGGAGGTTCAGGGCTTAGGGTTTAGGGTTTAGGGTTTGGGGTCTAGAGTTGTAGGTTCCGTGAAATTCGATATACCATTAGTTTCTGTGGTTTACTGTTAGGGCTTAAGGTTAAGGGTTTAGGGTTTAGGGTTTAGGGTTTAAGGTCTCAGTTTTAGCTCATACGGAGCTGCTCAGCTCCTCCACTAAAGACGCAGCAGCAGCAGCAACAGCAGCAGCAGCAACAGCAGCAGCAACAGCAACAGCATCAATAGCAGCAGCATCAACAGCAGCAGCATGAAAAGCAACAGCAGCAATAGCAGCAGCATCGAACAACAGCGGCAGCAGCAGTAGAAGCAGAAGCATTGACAACAGCCGCAGCAACAACAGCAGCAGCAGCAGCAGCAGCAAAACTGCGGAAGCAAGTTTCTAGATGAATAATAAAATAAAACAAAATAAACCAGAGCCAAAGGTGCTGCAGAAGGGAGCAGATAACAAACTCAGCAGCAGCAGCAGCAGCAACAGCAGCAGTACCAGCAGCATGTTGCTGCTGAAGTAGCAGCAGCAGCTGCACGCCGCTGCTGCTGCAGCAGCAGAGAAGACAGCAAATGAGGCGGCAACTGCGTGCAGTATCAGCAGCGGCAACTGCAGCAGCAGCAACTGCAGCAGCAGCAGCAACTGCAGCAGCAGCCGCTGCAGCAGCAGCAATCATCAGCAGCAGCAGCAACCGCTGCTGCTGCTGCTGTCTGTAGGCTTTCTAGTATACTGAGAGGAAAATGGTGATTTGCTACTGCTGCTGCTGCTGCTGCTGCTGCCTAATCCCTCGGAAGCCTAAAACCTAAGTTTGTCTAAACCCTAGACCCTTGAAAGTCAAAACCCCAAGTTTATATAAACCCTAAACCCTTTAAACCCTAAACCCTAATTCTGTCGAAGTTTGAAACTCCCCTGAATGCTCTCCGCTCTAAACCCTAGGTCTGTCTAAAGCCTAAATCCTAAACCCTGAACCCTAAACCCTAAACCCTAAACCCCAAACCCCAAACCTTAAACCCTAGACCCTAAACTCTAAACCCTAAACCCTAAACCGTATAACCTAGACCTCTGGGGAGGTCACGGCGGCAAGTCGGTTTGAGGTTTAGGGTTTAGGGTTTAGGGTTTAGGGTTTAGGGTTTCAGCTTCAGGTTCTAGGGTTTAGGGTTTCAGCTTCAGGTTCTAGGGTTTAGGGTTTACAACCTAAGGGGCGGAGAGTAGGGTTTAGGGTTTACAGCTAAAGGCCAGCTTCTGGAGTTTAGGGTTTGATGATTAGGGCTCAGTCAAGGCCTAGGGTTTAGGGTTTAGGGTTTAGGGTTTAGCGATTAAGGCTGAAGACTGTGGGGTTAAGGCCTCGCCTTGAAAGCCGAAGGCTCGGGACTTAGGGTTTAGGGTTTAGGGTTTAGGGTTTGAGCCCTTTGCTGAAGGGCTTAGGGTTTAGCTATATACCTAGCTGGATTTATCTGCGTTAGGCTTTTGCTGCTGCAGCAGCAGCTACTAGTACAGCAGCAGCGGCAGCAGCTAGTTCCGTAGCTCCATCTGTTGAGCTGCTGCAGCAAAATCTGCTGCTGCAGCTGCTGCTGCAGCTGTTCCTGCAGCTGTTTTTGCAGCCGTTGCTGCAGCCGTTGCTGCAGCCGTTGCTGCAGCCGTTGCTGAAGCTGCTGCAGCGGCAGCTCCTTGCACAGCAGCATGTGGTTCTGTTCCACTGCTGCTGCTGCTGCTGCTGCAGCTGCTGCTGCAGGCGCTGCTGCTGCTCTGGACTTCCGAATTGTGCACAAAAAAATATTTAAATTGAAAATTAAAAATATAAAATTAAAAGTTTTCAATTTAAAAAGAAAATTTGATCAGAGAAGCAAGAAACACGAAGAGGGGGGGCGGGGTCGATTGAGGCTGGCGCTCGGTCTCAGCCACCGCTCGATTTGCAGTTTCTCGTCGAAAAAATGGTTCAATTGTTTAATTTAAAGTTTAAATGAATTTCAAACAAAGAATTAAATGAATTTAAAACGAAAATAGCTCAAAAAAAGCTTCAAACGCAGCTGGCAGGGCCTTAGCCGGGCTCTTGAGGCAGCAACAGCCGCTCGCCGCCTCCAGCCGTGGCCAGCCGCGTTTGTGCACCTTTTTGCGGTTTTTAAGGTTTTAAAAGTTAATTAGTGAATTCAATGAGTAAAAATAACACTTTTAAGCAGCTTTTCTGCCCCCGTAGCTGCAAATAAACCCCAGAACTGCAGCAGCAGCAGCAGCAGCAACAGCAACAGCAGCAGCGCCTGCGCTGAACACCAGCCTAGCCGCTCGCGCGGCTGCTGCAGCTTCTGCTCCTCTTTTCCTGTTTGTTGAGTTTATTTGAGCTGCAGAAGCATTTAAAGAAATAAAAGGAGTTTTTTTTTCAGATTTACCTTTAGAGTGGCCGCTGCAGCAGCAGCAGCGGCAGCAGCACAGCAGCAGCAGCAGCAGGTGAGCGAGACTTCGTCGCTCAGCTCCCGCCGCCAGCTTTTGCAAAACCCTCCGCGCATTTTCTTTTCCTTTGAATTAATATTTGCGACTCTTTTGTTTGTTTTCATTTGGAGGGTTTATTTCACGCGAGGAGCGGTGTCGGTCGCGGCGCGCAAACCCTAAACCCTAAACCCTAGACCCTAAACCTCGAACCATGGCGGCCGCAGCAGCAGCAGACGCGGGCGAGGACTTCGTCCTTGAAAGAGAAGACGAGGAGAGCGGCAGCAGCCACATGGGACCCCCGGAATATATTGACAAGGATATAGGAGAGCCAGCAGCAGCAGCAGCAGCAGCAGCAGCAGAGGCCCCCACCACCCACACCACCAAACCCAGACTCAGGGGGCCCCCCAGGGTACCACTGGACTCTTACCAGTGGTTAGCTCTTGTTGCTGCAGTGGGGGCCCTAATGGGGGCCCTTTGGCTGCAGCTATCTGCTCGCCGGGGGCCCCGGGGGGGCCCCCTGGGGGGCCCCCGGGGGGGCCCCCTGGGGGCCCTCAGGGGCCCCTGGCTGCCCCCAGATGACCCCAGGTGGGTACTGGCAGATCTCAAGCTTGAGGGGTCTCGACTGCAGCAGCAATGGGACCAGGCATCAGCAGCAGCAAAAGAAGAGTTTTTGAAGGCTTTGCGCGTGCAGGACAGCAGCAGCAGCAGCAGCAGCAGCAGCAGCGGCGTCAGCAGCAGCAGCAGCGGCGAGGACGCGAAGGAAGCGCCGTTCGCTCTGCTGCTGCGGCCCATCAAAGGGCTTGCTGCAACAGTTCAGGAAGTGACCCAAGCAGCAGAAGAAGCAGCAGCAGAAGCAGAAGCAGCAGCAGCAGCAGCAGCAGCAGCAGCGGAGAGGGAAAAGAAAGAAGAGGCCCGAGGAGCAGCAGAAGCAGCAGCAGAAGCTGCAGCAGAAAGGGAAATGGCAACTAAAGAAGTTCAAGCAGCAAATGAAAAACTTAAAGCAATCAAGCAGCAGCAGCAGCAGCTAAGAAGCAGCTTGTCGCTGCTGCTCTCAGGTGTATATGCAGCTCGCCAGCGCCTCGGGGTGTACGTACAGCTGGAGAAGCTGCAGAAGGACACGGGAGTGGACTTCTTTGCTGCTGACCCTGCAGCAGCGGCGGCAGCAGCAGAAGCAGCAGCAGAAGCAGCAGGAGCAGCAGAGGAGGAAGTGACCCTGCAGGAGTTCCTGGCGATGCTGATGGGCAAAAGTGCAGAATCAGCAGCAGCAGCAGAAGGCGAGGAGGACGAGGAAGCAGCAGCAGCAGCAGCAGCAAAAGAAGAAGAGAAGGGCCTGGCAGCAGCAGGGGAAGCAGCAGCAGCAGAAGAGGGAGGGTCCGCAACGGACGAAGCCGCAGAAGCAGCAGCAGCAGCAGCGGCAGCGAAGGCCGCAGCCGCAGCAAAGCCCGCAGCAGCAGCAGCACGGAAAGCAGCAGCAGCAGCAGCAGCAGCACCTGCAGCAGAAGCAAAAGTCCCCAAAAGCCTAGCAGCAACTTTTGCTGCTCTCTTCTTGAGGGGGCAGCTAGAAGCCCAAGCAGACTACACAATTGCTGCAGCATATATTCACTACTTCAACAGCAGCAAACTAGGCGGTGCTGCAGCAGAAGAAGCAGCAGCAGCAGCAGCAGCAGCAGCAGAAGAAGAAGACCAAGGAGGCTTCCCTCTTGCTGCTTTTGCAAAAATTGTTGAAACAAAATCAAAATTAAATGAAGGAAATCCTTTTGACGAAAATGTGCTGCTGCATGCGCTGAGCAACTGGGGTGTACATACACTAAAAAGCGCATGCACCGATCTGCAAGAGTGGCAGCAAATTCGAAATGAAGAATCAAATTTAATAAAAGTGGACTTTCTAAAACAATTAAATGTTGATTTCCGAGAAGATGAACTCCAGAAATCCCTTTTCGGCATCCTAGTCGCGCTCCTCTAAACCCTAAACCCTAAACCCTAAA
>NW_013543439.1:621068-622759 GCF_000499545.2 Eimeria tenella
AGCTGTAGCCCCCACTTTCTGCGCGTTTGACCCCTGACCGCCGCGTCCCAGCCCCAAACCCCAAACTCCAAACTCCAAACCCTAAACCCTAAACCCTAAACCCTAAACCCTAAACCCTAACCTTCCAATTTCACGTGGAGAAGGCACCGCGGGGCCAAACCCTCTTCATAAAGGGTTTTGGAAAGGCAGCAGCGCCGCAGCGGCGGCGTTTCGCATAAGTACCACCGCAGCAAACCCTCGCGGAAGTGGGGGTGCAGGAACTGCAGCAGCAGCAGCAGCAGCAGCTGCAGCAGGGGTAGCAGCAGGGGTAGCACCAGCAGCAGCTGCTGCTGCCGCTGCTGCTGGAGCGGTGGCAGTAGCCGTAACAGCAGCAGCAGCAGAACAGCAGCAGCTGCAGCACTAACAGCAGCTGCACAAGCAGTAGCAGCAGCTGCAGGGGTAGTAGAAGCAGCAGCAGCAAAATAAATAGCAGCAGCAGCAAAAGCAGTGGCTGCAGCAAGAGCGGCAGCGCGAGCTGCGGCAGCAGCAGAACGAACTGCAGCAGCAGTTATAACTGCAGCACTAACTTAAGCGGCCGAAGCAGCAGCAGCAACGGAGCATCAGCAGAATAGCAGCAGCAGCAGCAGAAGCAGCAGCAGGCCCTCCCCAACCCTCAACCCCAAACTCCCAAGCCTACGTCCCTAAACCCTAAACCCTAAACCCTAAACCCTAGACACTAGACCCTGAGCTTCAAAAGTAAGCCGTTGAACCCCCTAAACCCTAAAACGGCATTCCTAAACCCTAAACCCTAAACCCTAGACGCCTTGCGTGCTGCGAAGCCCCAAGCCCAATCCCAAACCCCAAACCCTAAACCCTAACCCCTAAACCCTACCTGGGCAGCCGTGTCTCGCACGTGTCTGAGGGTTTGCGAAGGGGCAAACTGCAGCTGCAGCACGAAGAGGTCTGGCAGCAGCAGCCGCACGCAGCAAACCCTAAACACTTTTCGCTTCTGCAGCAGCAGCAGCTGCTGCTTTGCCCGAGACTGAAACGAAGGGCCTTCTCCCAGAGCCTGAAACACAAACCCTAAGCCCTAAACCCTAAACCCTAGACCCTAAACCCTGAGCTTTTGGGAGCTTGCGCTGGAGAAGTGGCGCTCGAACAGACTCCAACAACCGACTACAGCTCAAAAGCCGAACTAACCCTAAACCCTAAACCCTAAACACTAAACCCTAAACCCTGGAGCCTACGTCTTTGATGCGCATAAGCTCAGCGGGGGTCAGAGCTGCGTGGCCCACGTCGCTCCAGTCATCTTGCTGTTGCTGTTGCTGCTGCTGCTGCTGCTGCTGCTGCTGCTTGTCGAGTTGCCGCATTTGCTCTAGAGTAAACACTTGAGGATTTAGGGGGGGAGGCTCGCCGCCCCCTCCTGTCTGAAAAACAAACCCTAAACCCTAAACCCTAAACCCTAAACCCTAGGTAGGTCGCGTGGATTGTCCATATAGGGTTTAGAGCACAGGTGGTGCTGGGGTTTAGGGCCTGCAGGCCTCCATCAGAGGGTTAGGGTTTAGGGTTTAGGGTTTAGGGTTTACTGCTAGAAGTTTCTCTCTCTCTTTTATCTGCCTTTCAATCTCTCTTGCTTCCGCTGCCCTTGCCTCTGCTGCCGATGGCGGCAGTGCGCTGCGCACAAACCCTAAACCCTAAACCCTAAACCCTAA
>NW_013543439.1:622859-632142 GCF_000499545.2 Eimeria tenella
GCGAACTTTTCTTTTCTTTGGATTCGCCGGCTGCGCCAAAACGCCCAGCAGCAGCTGCTGCAGCACTCGAATTGCTGCCTTCAAGTCCTCACCCAACACCTGCAGCAGCAGCAGCAGCAGCAGCAGCAGCAGGACAATTGGCAGCAGCAAGTGCAGCGCGGCAGGAGGTCAAGCGGCAGCAGCAAGTGGAGCGGCAGCAGCAGCAGGTCAAGCGGCAGCAGCAAGTGCAGTGGCAACAGCAGCAGCAGCAGGTCAAGCAACAGCAGCAAGTCCGGCGGCAGCAGCAGATCAGGCAGCAGCAGCAAGTGCAGCAGCAACAGCGGCAGCAGCGGGTCAAGCAGCAGCAGCAAGTGCAGCGCCAACAGCAAGTGGGGTAATTGCTGCAGCAGCAGCAGTTGCTGCTGGAGGACCACTGCAAACCTGCTGCTGCTGCTGCTGCTGCTGCTAGAACTGCTGCTGGCGTTCCTTCTGCTGCTGCGGCTATAACTGATACTGTTCCTTAAAGTGCTGCTGCTTCTATTGCTGCAGCAGTAGCAGCAGCAATTGATTCTTATTTACTTTTCTTTGCAGCAAATCTAATGCGTCTTCAATAGAACAAGCAAAAAGGGCCTCAGGAGCTTCCCCTTTCTCGACTGTAAACTCTTGCTGCAGCAGCAACTGCTGCTGCTGCTGCTGCTGCTGCTGGGCGGGAAGGGACAGCACCCGGGGAGTGCCCGCTGCAGCCACAAGGCACAAAGCAGCAGCTGCAGCAGCAGCAGCTGTAGCAGCAGCAGCAGCTGTAGCAGCAGCAGCGGCAGCAAGGCTTGCATCACAGGCCGCAGCAGCAGCAGGTCAGGCACCACAGACAAGTGCAACAGCAGCAGTAGCTGCAGCAGTTCTCGAAGCAGCTCCAACTGCAGCAGCAGCAACAAATTTATGGCAGCAGCAGCAGCAGCAGCTGCAGCAGCAGCAGCAACAGCAGCAGCAGCGTTCCCTACAGCTCTCTGACTGTGGCCTTTCCTCTTGCGGCGCTGCTGCTGCACGCTGGCTGCTGCCTTCAGCAGCAGCAGCAGCAGGAGCAGCAGCAGGAGCAGCAGCAGCAGCAGCAGGGTTTAGGCGGGCCCTTAGAGCTGTTTCCAAACGAAGAGGAATTCCCAGCTGCTTCCACTGCTCGTTGCTGAGAGCTGCCAAGCTCTCTGCAGCAAACCCTAGACCCTTAACCCTAAACCCTAAACCCTAAACCCCAGATTACGGAGTCATAGAGTCAGCAGGAATAGATGAATCAACAGTAGCAGCAGCAGCAACAGCAGCGGAAGTAACAGCAGCAGCAACAGCAGCAGCAACACCAGCAGCAGCAGCAACAGCAGCAGCAGCAGCAGCAAACCTCTTGTCTCCAGCCAGTTTTCCTCTACAATCCTACAGGGGCGCAAGCAGTCCAAAGGCAAACCCTAAACCCTAAACCCTAAATCCGAAAGCGTAAAACCCTAAACCCTAGACCCCAAACCCTAAACCCTAGACCCTAGCACCTGCGCCCAATCCTAGAAGTTAATGTAGGGCACTGTTGTGAATGACGCTCCACAATTATCCCAAACCCTAAACCCTAAACCCTAATCCCTAGCCCCTAAATCCTAAACCCTAGCCCCAAAACCCTAAACCCTAAACCCTAAACCCTAAACCCTAAACCCTACTTGCGAATGAATGGCCGCATATCCTCCTCAGTCCGGCCCATCTCGGCGCCCACTTCCAGCAGCAAAGCCTCCGCCTATATAGCACACGCTCTCTAAACCCTAAACCCTAAACCCTAAACCCTAAACTCTAAACTCTAAACCCTAGATTGGGGGTTCGGGTAGCGTACCTCCGTCCCCATAGCTGCTGTCGAAATAGAAGAAAGAAAAGAAATAAATGAAAATAAAATCAATTTAAAAAGATTGAATAGAATGAGGTGTATGGACACCTGATCTCCGCGGGGAACACCCAGTACATCCTCAGACGCCCACCGCCAAACCCAAACCCTAAACCCTCTTTTAGGGTTTAGGGCTTAAACATCACTTAAAAACCCGCTGTTCAATCCAAAATCAGATTCAGAACACAAAACAACCAAAAGTATACTGGGGGGCCCTAGGGGCCCCCCAGCCAGCTCACCTTTGTCATCCGGCTGCTGCTGCTGCTGCTGCTGCTGTTGCTGCTGCTGCTGCTAAACTCTACAGCAAAAACTAAGTTAAAGGCTACGTATTGTTTTTAAGGATCCAGACGAATGCCCTGATACTTCAGAGCTGGGCTCTGAACGCTAAACCCAAAACCCTAAACCGTAAACCCTAAACCCTAAACCCTGCACGCTAAACCCTCTACTTAAAATCCCTAACCCTAAACCCTAAACCCCAAACCCTAAACCCTGAACCCTAAACCCTAAACACTAAACCCTGCATGGCGAGAACGCCTTAGCCCCCTATCTCACACTCTAGGCAAACTCAAGAAGCCATTCTAGGCCCCAGACGCAAACCGCTCTAGCTAGCTGTGGCTAGCTGCAGCTAGCTAGCTAGCTGTGGCTAGCTGCAGCTAGCTAGCTAGCTGAGGCTATCTAGGGCTGGCTGTGGGTAGCTGCAGCTAGCCACATCTTTATACTCTTATTCACTTCTTTGCTGCTACAGCTAGCTGCAGCTAGCTGTGGCTAGCTGTGGCTAGCCGTAGCTAGCTACAGCTAGCTGCACAACTAGCTAGCTGCACAGCTAGCTGTAGGGCTAGCTGTGCAGCTAGCTGTGCAGCTAGCTAGCTGTGCAGCTAGCTGGCTACGGGTTCCGCAGCAGCTAGCTGCAGCTAGCCGCTGGTGGTTGCTGCTTGCTGCTGCGAGCTGCTGCTAGCTACTGCTGCTTGCAGGCAGCTGCTGCAGCTAGCTGCTGCAGGTCGTTGCTGCAGCTGCCGCAGCTAGCTGCTGCAAACCCTCAGCAATTTTTTGCTGTCTCAAAATATAGGACTAGGGTTTAGGGTTTAGGGTTTGCGCTGGGGAGGGCCCCATGATGTGGATCTACTGCCGAATCGAGGGTTTAGAGTTTAGGGAGCGGAGGAAGGTTTAGGGTTTAGCACTAGGGTTTAGGGTTTAGCAGGCAATCTTCAAACACTCAAATACTGTTGCTGCTGCTGCTGCAGCAAGTTTTGCGACTGCAGAAATTACTGCTGCTGTAGCAGTTGCTGCTGCGGCTGCTGCACTTGCTGCTGCAGCAATTGTTGTTCCTGCAGCAAATGTTGCTGCTGCAGCAATTGCCGCTGCTGCTGCTGTAGTTGCTGCTGCATTTGCTGCTGCTGCACTCATTCTGCAGCAGCTGCGGCAGAACTTTTCCCGCGCACTGAGCACTGGACGTCAGCGCTGCGTCTAAACCCTAAACCCTAAACCCTAAACCCCCATGCGGGGCAAGAGTGCAAAGCCACCCTAAACCCTTCTCAGCGCCCCAAATAAACAGGCAAGAGGAGGGTTTAGGGTTGAGGGTTTAGGCAGGACCCAGCGGGTGTGGCTGCAGCGGCCGCACCCCCGCAGCTTGGGTCTACAACCCATAATTTAGGGTTTAGGGTTTAGGGTTTACGAGAACCCTGGCAGGCGCAGAATGCAATTCTTTTCCTTTAAGCTCCGGCACCAAAAAAAATGTAAAAATAAAAACTGAAGCTGAGAGAGCAGCAAAGATGAGGAAGCTGACTGCGCGCAAACACACAAACCCTAAACCCTAAACCCTAAGCCCTAAACCCTAAACCCTAAACCCTAATCTGTTGACCTAGCCCCGTGCGTGGCCCTAGCCCTCCGCCCTAGCCTCTCGCCCTCAATCCCCAGCCCCTGGCTCAAAACCCTAAACCCTTTGACCCGGGGCGTAAACCGTAAACCCCAAACCCCAAACCCTAAACCCTAAACCCTAATCCCTAGCTCACTATCAATGCCAATATAAACCAACAAAGGCTCTCCATAAAGCTGGAAAACTGCTGCTAAAACAGAACCTGCTGCTCCAGCGATTCCAACCCCTAAGGCGCGGTGGCGCGGCGGGGAAAGCTGCAGCCACAAACCCTAAACCCTAAACCCTAAACCCTAGGCCCTAAACCCTAAACCCTGAATGGTGGAATGAAACCGCACGACCAAACTGGACAGGGAACACAACGAAGATGCAGCTGAGGGCAATCGCGGGCGCGGCTGCAATAGGTCTTGGGCTTAGGGTTTAGGGTTTAGGGTTTAGGGTTTGTACCTCTGCAGCAACAACTGTGGCCATGCAGGCCCAGGTAGCGCCCCACATAAGAATCATCAGCAGCAGCAAGAAGCTGCTGCAGGCGCTAGTAGCTGCTGCAGCAAAAAGCTCCTTCGGCGTATAAGCAGCAGCAGCAGCAGCAGCAGGAGCTGTGCACTGCTGCAGCAAACTCTCCGGCAGCAGCTGGCGCCGCATAAAGCCAAGCCCCTGAAACCAGAAACCCTAAACCCTAAACCCTAAACCCTGATCCCTGACGCAACAGGGTTGTGCTGCTGCAGTTCACACACTTTTCAGCGACTCCTAATGGCAAGAAAGGCTTCAGGTGACTGCTAGGGTTTAGGGTTTAGGGTTTAGGGTTTAGAGGAATCAAGTTAGGGTCTAGCGTTTCTCGAAGCAGTAAGAACAGTAGGCCCTTAAGGAAGCGCACTGCAGACTGAAGCCGTAGAAACCACAACGTAGGGTTTAGGGTTTAGGGCTTAGGGCTTCGGGCTTAGGGTTTAGGGTTTAGGGTTTACAGCTAAGGCCAAATGCGTCAAACAAATGCCGCCAGCTCCCACCAACAGCAGCACGCGGCGGCCCACACGATCAGCAATTAACAAACAGACAATAGCCCCCAGCAGCTGCAGCACAAACCCTAAACCCTAAACCCTAAACCCTAAACCCTAAACCCTAAACCCTAAACCCTCGGCCTTGCGAACAGCAGGGTTTGCGCAGCACAGAGCCACCTCTACACTGAAACGCAAACCCCAAACCCTGTTCCTGCGCACGGCTTCAGCCCGAAACCCTAAACCCTAAACCCTCAACTCTAAACCCTAACCTTGGCCATGCTGACTGCAGCGGCAGGCCCTTTGTTGTCGCAAACCCCAAAAATCAGCAGCAAATCAGAAGTTAAAACAATGAGACTATTTGCTGCTAGCAAGCTGTGCATGCACCCCAAAGCCCCAGCCAGCAGCAGCGCCAGCCACGCGGGACGGGCCCTCTTTGGCTTTGCTGCTGCTGCTGCTGCTGCTGCTGCTGCTGTTGCTGCTGGGGAGGGGGCTGCGGCCGGCACCGAAGGGGGCAGCGGCAAGGCTGCTTCCGTCTCCAAGTCCTCGGTGTCCTGCTGCTGCAGCTGCTGCTGCTGCTGCTGCTGCTGCTGCTGCTGCTGCTGCTGCTGCTGCTGCTGCTGCACACTCTGCAGCAGCTGCTGCCGCTGCTGCTCCGAATACCCCAAACGCACCATTGCCCTTTCTGCTGCTGCTGCTTTGTGGCGCAGCAGCAAATAGCGAGGGCTTTCCGGCAGGAAGGGCATGCACAGTATCTGAGGCGCAAGCCACAAACCCTAAACCCTAAACCCTAAACCCTAAGCCCTAATCCCTAAGGATATAGTCAAGGACTAAACGCTAAACTAGCATGGGTCTTTTACAGCAGTTGCTCTGTCGCTGGCAATCGGGCATTCGCTAGCAAGCTTGTTCAAGAGCTAGGGTTTAGGGTTTAGGGTTTACCATCATCGAAACAAATAATCCTGCAATGCCCACAAGTCCTCTCCACTGCAACTCCGGGAAAGCCCAGGCAACAAAGTAGGGCAGAAAGCAGCCTGAACTCAAACCCTAAACCCTAAACCCTAAACCCTAAACCCTAAACCCTGAACCCTAAATCTGTGAATGCACAAGCTTCAAGTGTTGCAGCTACCCTGCTAGCGCTGCACTGCAGCGCCGCAGCCCGTCAAAGCCTGTCCCACACCCCACAAACGAGGGTTTAGGGTTTAGGGTTTAGGGTTTAGGGTTTGGGACCTATGCAGTGCAGCACTTCCTGCAGCGCCACAAAACAACCCCGCAAATCCTTGGGAGCCACTTCAGCAGCAAAAGTGAAACTCGAGACCAACCCCACCGCCATAAACACCCCTTGCAGCGCACGGCCCAGCAGCACCAGCTGCAGCACAAACCCTAAACCCTAAACCCTAAACCCTAAACCCTAAACCCTAAACCCTGAGCCCGCAAACCCCAAACGCGCTAAACCCTGCACTCTGAGAAGCGCAAGTGCCGAAATGGCGTTGGGGGGCTGGCTCCGGAAAGAGCCCCACAGACCCCAAGCCCTAAACCCTAAACCCTAAACCCTAAACCCTAAACCCTAAACCCTCACGGAGTAGTCGCTGGGCAAAACTGTGAGAGCTGTGGCCAACAAAAGCCCCAAAGAGCTCCACAGAAGAGAACGCCAGCGGCCCACAGTGTCCGCCACAAAACCCCCAAAGAGGCTCCCCGCCTGCACGCAAACCCTAAATCCCAAACCCTAAACCCTAAACCCTAAACCCTAAACCCTAAACCCTGAGTGGTGAAGTGACTGGAGCAGAAACCCCAAAGCCCTTAAGGGCAGCCCGCAGTTAGCGCCCGGCGAGTTGAAGGGCGCTTTCAGGGTTTAGGGTTTAGGGTTTGAGAGGCTGCAGCTAAGACTGCCGCAGCTGCTCCTTGAAGAGTTCGGCAGTTGGCGATTGGGGTTTAGGGTTTAGGGTTTAGGGTTTCTTACTGCTGCTCCTGGGGCTAGAACTGCAACAAAAGCCCCTTTTTCAGCGCATGCAAAATGAGAGCCGCAGAGGGAAAAGTGCTGCTGCAGCTGCTGCAGTGCTGCTGCTGCTACACAAACAGCAAAGCCAGCAGCAACAGCAAGAAGCCCCAGTGCTGCTGCGCACCACCACAGCCTGCTGCTGCTGCTGCAGCAGCAATTGCTGCTGCTGCTGCTGCTGCTGCTGGGCAAGTCGATTGTGTCGCTGATGCTTTGCAAGCTTCCCGCACCGCTGCAACCCAAGATGTCCTGCTGCTGCAGCTGCAGCTGCTGCTGCTGCTGCTGTGTGTCTGCTGCTGCATCAGCAGCAGCAACAGAGCCCTTCTTCAACCCCATGGCGGCTCAACAGCTAGCAAGACCTCCGGCTCATTGGGGTTTAGGGTCTAGGGTTTAGGGTTTAGGGGGTTAGGGTTTGCAGTTGTGGAGAAAAACAGGGGGAAAAATATGCGAGAATATAGCATGAAGAAGCGATGCGGCTTAGGGTTTAGGGTTTAGGGTTTGGGGTTTACGGCTTAGTCTGACTGCTTGACAACGACGCGGTGTGGGCCCGGAAAAGCACAGGGAAGATCATGCTCTTTAAGGGTTTAGGGTTTAAGGTTTAGGGTTTATGGTTTAGGGTTTAGAGTTTAAAGCCTGGCAAACAGAATTTTCTCATCCGAGGGTTTAGGGTTTGCTGCCGTGGCTCACCGGTTCGGTCGCACCCGGCCCCGCCAACGCAATCCCCAAAGCTAAAGCCTAAACCCTAAACCCTAAACCCTAAAAACCCTAAAATTTAGGAAAAAACACCTACACTTAAAGTCACACATACGAAGCAAGCTGCTTATAACGGGATACGCTAAACCCTAAACCCTAAACCCTAGACCCTGGACTCAGCTCTGGGCAATGCTGTGTGTCTGCCCAAAACCATAAGCCCTAGTTATAAACCCTAAACCCTAAACGCTAAACCCTAAACCCTAAACCCCAATTATTTTCCAATGTGCACGAAATGGGGCCAGCGCCTACAAAGCTTCCTGTTCCAGGGTCTAGGGTTTAGAATTTAGGGTTTAGGGTTTAGGGTTTCGGCTGCAAAGTAATTAATGCTGACAGGAAATGTCGACAGACAAAAGGTTGAAAAGCAGCAGCAGCGGGACAGCAGCAGCAGCGGCTTAAAAGCAGCAGCAGCAGCCGCAGCACAGCAGCAACAGCAGCGTAACAGCAACAACAGCAAAGCCGCAGCAGCAGCAGCAGCAGCAAAGCAGCAGCAAGGCCAGCAGCAGCAGACTGCGCTAGCGGCAGCAAATGAGCCAACCACAGCAACAACGATGGTAGAGCAGCAGCAGCAACAGCAGCAACAGCAGCGCCAACAGCAGCAGCAGCAGCAGCAGCAGATGTAGTAGTGGTGTTCCGACTGCTGCTCGCGGATGTGTCCAAGCTCCGGAAATGCTGCTGCTGCTGCTGCTGCACTTGGCAGCAGCAGCAGCAGTCGGCAGCAAATGCACCGAGGGAAGTACCGCTGCTTTCGTTAGCCCCCTGATGCCCTGCTGCAGCAAACCCTTGACCAGCAGCAGCAGCAGCAGCAGCAAGTGGAGCAGCAGCAGCCCCGTGCGGCGTGTGCTTCGCGGACATGCACACAGCAGCAGCAGCAACAGCAGCAGCAGCAGAGTGGACACCAAAAGCTGCATCAGTGGCAAGCTCAGCAGCGACAGCGCCAGGGGCGGCAGCAGCAGCAACAGCAGCAGCAACAGCAGCAGCAAAGTGCCTGGGGACGTGGGCAGTCTTGCTGCTGCTCCTCTTTTTGGGTATTCTCATCGCCACTTTCGCTATTTGCTGCGGCTGCTGTCAGCAGATTTGCTGCTGTACACAGAAATGCTGCTGCCAGTGCAGCAGCAGCACCGGCAGTTGCTGCTGCTGCTGCAGCGGCTCCAGCAGCAGCCGCAGCAGCCCGCGCACTCGCTACAAAGGCAGCAGCTGCTGCAGCAGCTGCTGCTGCTGCTGCCCGGCCACGCAGTAGAAGAGATCAGAGCTGCTGCAGCAGACAGCCGGACGGTGCTGCAGCTTGCTGCTGCTGATGCTACTGCCGCAGCAGCAGCGGCAACAGCTGCTGCTGCAATCGCAGCTGACGAGCAGCAGAAACTGCAGCAGCAACAGCAGCTGCTGCTTTTCAACCTCAACTGCGGCTGCCCCAGCAGCAGAGCAGCAGCAGGAGGCTTCGGTTTGCTGCTGCAGCGGCAGCCGCATAATGTTGCTGCCATGTGCGCAGCAATACAAGCAGCAGCAGCACAGCAGCAGCAGCAGCAGCAAGTGGAAGTATCCGTGAAGTGCCGTCTGGGCATCGCAGGCGAGGAGGCCACCGTGGAGAGTTTCCTGCTGCAGTGCAACGCAGCAGCAGCAGCAGCTGCTGCTGCTGCTGCTGCAGCAGAGCCGGATGCAGCAGCAGCAGCTCTAGCTGCTGCTGCACCTAGGCACTTTATTCTTCATGCAAGGGAGGGGCTGCTGGGGGTCTCCTGCAGCAGCAGCAGAAGCAAAGCCCCTCCTCTAGATTATGGAAGAGCAGCAGCAGCAGCAGC
>NW_013543439.1:632242-640568 GCF_000499545.2 Eimeria tenella
CAGCAGCAGCAGCAGCAGCAGCAACAGCAGCAGCATATCCGGAGTAATGATTGGGAGGAGCCTCAAGAACAACCCGTGGCTCTGGCTGAGGCGGGCGGATGCGTTTATTGCTGCCCATCCCGTCAGCAGCAGCAGCAGCAGCAGCAGCAGCCGCAGCAAGTGCAGCAATAGCAGCAGCAACTGCAGCAGCAGCAGCAGCAGCAAGGGGAACAGCACCGTTGCGACGAGCCGCTATGAAGCCCTCATGGCGTACATGGAATATGCGGACCACCAGATGCTGCTGCTGCAGCAGCAGCAACAGCAGCAGCAGCAGCAGCAGCAGCAGCAGCGGAAGCAAGAAGCCCGTCTTGCTGCGCTGCGCAACGCGCTGCTGCAGCCGCTGCTAAATCTCTTTTCAGGTGTCTATGGCTCGAGCCACTATAAGCATGAGCTGCAGCAGCAGCAGCAGCAGCAGCAGCAAATCAGCAGCATCGTACTGCGGGCTATGAAGCATCTGCCGCAAGCGGCGTTGCATGAGGCCAAAGAAACCTAAACCCGAAACCCTAAACCCTAAACACTAAACCCTAGACGAGGAGCCAATTAGGCGCATTGTGCATATAGAAGTTGCTGCTCGTGCAGCAGCAGACCCGCAGCAGCAGCAACAGCTGCTGCTGCTGCTGTGCCGCTGCAGTTCTGGCCCGTGCTGCAGCGAGGGCCAAGGGTTTAGGGTTTAGGGTTTAGGAATCTGTTTTGTTTCCTGCCAGTCTTCTTTTCTTCTTCTCTTTAGAGGGTCTGTACTTCTGCAGCGAAGTGTCCATGCCGCCTCCTGCACTCCCAAACCCTAAACCCTAAACCAAACTCTGGACCACAAACCCTAAACCCTAGACGCGAGCTGATTTCGGCTCCGGTGAAAAGGGGAAACACCGTGTAAGGGCTCAGCTTAGCAACCGCAAAAGACTAGGGTTTAGGGTTTAGGGTTTGAGACACTGCGCTGCTTCTAGGGTTTAGGGTTTAGGGTTTACCTATGGTTTTCATCTTCTTGTACTCGACTGTGTCTTGTTCAAGTATCCTGAGGAAGCGGTTTGTGGTGGCGTTAATTGCTGCCTTTCTTGCTGCTGCTGTTGCAGCAGCAGCAGCAGCAGCAGCAGCCGCAGACGCGCGCACTGCTGCTGCTGCGTTGCGCCGCTGCTGCTTGTACTGCCGCTTCTCCCGGTGCTGCTGCAGCAGCTCCCGCTGCAGCAAGTTGCTGCTGCTGCTGCTGCGCAAACCCCCGAGGCTCTTGGGGTCATAGTACCGCGGCGTCAGCAGCTGCAGCCCCGTCTGAGACACAAACCCCAAACCCTAAACCCTAAACCCTAAACCCTAAGCTCTCTGCAGAGCTCAGGCGGAACCCGAAACTCTAAGACGTAGACAAGCCCTAAACCCTAAGCCCCAGCCTCGAAAGTGCTGCTGGGTTCGAGGGCTTGCTTCTTCGTGAGGGTTTAGGGTTTAGGGTTTAGGGTTTACCTTTTTGTTGCCCTGCTGAATGCTGAGGGGACACAAGTTGCTGCTTGCTGCTTCGAAGGCACAGCGCCACAGCCGCCGCAGCTGCAGCAGGAAGCAGCAGCAAGTCCTGCCCCCTGCTGCTGCTGCTGCTGCTGCTGCTGCTGCTTTAGCTGCTGCTGTAGGTGATGAAGAGCTTTCCGCAGACTCCTCGTCTTCTTCATCGTCTGCTGCTGCTGCAGCTGCTACAGTAGCTGCTGCTGCTGAAGCCGCAACACTTGCTGCTGGTGCAGCAGCAGCAGCCTGCAGCAGCAAACCCTGCAGCAGCGGGAGCGCTGGCAGCAGCTGCTGCATCACCGGCACGTACACTGCTAGGGTTTGTGAGCGCTGCAGCAGGAGCACCAACCCAAAACCCTAAACCCTAAACCCTAGAACAGCAACTCCCGCAGGCTCATGCAGGTTTATTCAAGCTAACGGGCTTTGAGTTTACTGTTAGGGTTAAGGGTTTAGGGTTTAGGGTTTACGAGGGTTTGCAACATCGCCAGAGCCGTTGCAGCTACGGAGCAGCCAAAGTCTGCCCAGCCTTCCCACTGCTGTTGCTGCTGCTGCTGCTGTTGCTGCTGCTGCTGTTGCTGCAGAATGTGCAGAATGGCGTCCTCGAGATCTGGCTGCAGCTCTTCTTCTTCTTGCTGCTGCTGTTCTTGCAGCTGCCGTTCTTGCGGCTGCTGCTGCTGCTGCCTGGACAGCAGCAGCAGCTGCTCTGCTGCTGTGTGCAGCAGCGCAGCAGCAAGGCTGAAGGCTGATGGGAAGAAGCAACCTTCTTGTGCTGCTGCTGCAGCAGCTTGGCGTTGCAGCAGCAGCAACTGAGCAGCAAGAGGAGCAGCAGCAGGTGGAAGGGTAGGGGGCAGAGCAGCAAACGTTTCTTTGCTGCTGCTGATGGGGGCAGATTCCTGCTGCAGCAGCGAGTCAGCTGCTGCTGCTGCTGCTGCTGCTGCGATGCCGCTGCGGGTCAGTGGCAGTCGCGGTATTGTCAGCTGTTTCAGCAGCTGCTGCTGTTTCTGCTGCAGCTGCAGCAGTTCCTGCTCCAGCTGCTGCTGCTGCGGTTGTTGCTGCAGCTGCGCGCGGATCTGCTGCTGCTGCAGCTCATTGCGCCGCAGCAGCAAACGCAGGCGAGGTGGGCAAACAGGAACAACGTCAGCGTGCTGCGCTGCTGCTGCTGCTGCTGCTGCTGCTTCGAGCACAACAAATCCCAGCTGCAGCAGCCGCTGCTGCCGCTGCTGCTGCAGTGGGTAGCAGCAGAACAGCAACTGCAGCACAGCGACATCTGTAGCAGTCAGGATGCACCTGTTTATGGTGGCTTCCGTTTGCTGCTGCTGCAGCTGCTGCGGCAGCTGCTGCTGCAGCAGCTGCAGCAGCTCCTCTGTTCCTTCAGCTTTCTCTGCTGCTTTTGCTGCTTTTGCTGCAGATCCTTTTGCTGCAGCAGCAGCAGCAGCAATATGGGTTCTAAGGTGCTGCTGCACTTCCTCGTCCCCAGGAGCAACACGAGCAGCCATCTGCAGCAGCAAAGGCTTGAAAAACGCTACTGCTGCTGCTGCTGCTGTCGAATGCTGCAGCAGCAGCAGCAGCGGAGGATGCAGCTGCTGCCACAGCTCAAAGAACGGGGTACCTGCAAACAGAAGACCAATTTTGTGTTTAGGGTTTAGGGTTTAGGGTTTAGGGTTTGGGCTTGCAGCCCAGTGTGCGGCCTCCGCCTCAAACCCCATCTCGCGGCCCAGCTTTCAGGGTTTAGGGTTTAGGGTTTAGGGTTTACCGCCACCCTGGGTGAAGTTGCTGCGCGACTGCAGCACGAGGTGCAGCAGCAGCCCCTCCGTTAGCTGCTGCATTTGTGGGGCCCATTTGGGGTCACTTGGGGGGTAAATAATTAAATAGCTGCGCGCAAAAATTAGGGTTTAGGGTTTAGGGTTTAGGGTTTGGGGTTTAGTCCCATACAGGGTCACTTGGCGGGTAAAGAACTAATCAGCTGCACGCAAAAATTAGGGTTTAGGGCTTAGGGTTTGTGGTCTGGGGGTCACTTGGAAACTAAATAATGAAATAGCTGCATGCAAGACAACAAGGGTTTAGGGTTTAGGGTTTAGGGCTTGCGCTGAAGTCCAGCCAGCACACACCAAGAAAGCCACCCCAGGCAAAGCGTCGCAGCTGCAGCCTAGGGTTTAGGGTTTAGGGTTTAGGGTTTACCGGTGCAGCAGCTTTGCCTGCGACGAGGGTTTCCAGGGGGCGAAAATCTCAGGTGTATCGACAGCTGCTTTGGGCAGCGAGGGTTTATAAGGCAGCAGCAGCTCGTGGGGTTCGTTCAGCAGCAGCAGCTGCTGCTGCTGCTGCTCTTCTGTAAGTTCCTCATCTTCGCTGTCAGCAGCAGCAGCAGATGCTGCTGCTGCTGCTGCTGCTGCAGCAGCAGATGCTGCTGCTGCTGCTGCTGCAGCAGCAGATGCTGCTGCTGCTGTTGGGGCTGCGCTGCTGCCGCTGTCTGAGTCCACCTCGGCCTTTCCTGCTGCTGCTTTTGCTGCTGCTGTGGCTGCTGCTGCCGCTGCTGTTGCTGCTGCTGCCGCTGCGGGCTCTGCTTCTGCTGCTGCTGCTGGCACCTCATCTGTGTCTTTACTTTCTGCTTCTGTTTCTTCTGCTTCTTCTGCTGCTGCCTCTTCTGCTGCTGCCTCTTCTGCTGCTGCCTCTTCTGCTGCTGCTGCTGCAGTTTCAGATACATCATCATCTTCATCTTGCTGCAGCAGCTCCTGCAGCTCCTCGTCTTCTTCTTCTTCGCTGCTGCTGCCGTCGCTGCTGCTTCCGTCGCTGCTGCTGCCGTCGCTGCTGCTGCCATCGCTGTTGCTGCTGCTGCTGCTGCCTGAGGCCTCAGCATCTGCTGCTCCGTTCCAAAAGCTTTCTTCTTCTTTCCTCAGTTCCTCTTCCTCTGCAGGAGCAAACCCTAAACCTTAAACCCTAAACCCTAAACCCTAAACCCCAGCCTTAGTATCGAAGTCCCGGGAATTGCTTCCAGTGCTTGTTAGAGGTTAGTTTAGGGTTTAGGGTTTAAGGTCTAGGGTTTAGGGCTTAAGTAGTGCCAAGGCCTAAACCCTAAACCCTAAACCCTAAACCCTAAACCTTCGACTCTAAGCCCTAAACCCTAGGCCGCGAACGGTACCTTGTTGCTGCTCCTGCTGCAGCAGCTGCTGCTGCTTCTTTTGCTGCTGCAGCAGCTTTTTCTTGGCTCGCTGCTGCAGCTCTTCTTCTGTCAGCAGCTTTTCTCCTGCTGCAACACGAGGCTCGAAGCGCAGCAAAGCTGCTGCGCGGTCATAAGCTGCTGCTGCTGCTGCTGCTGCTGCAGGCATCAGGCCCTCGCCAGAAGCAGCAGCAGCTGCTGCTGCAGCGCCAGAACCCTTCCCTGCTGCTGCTGCTGCGCTCTCGTTGTTGCTCTTTTCGCCTGAGTCCAGCAGCAACGGGCCCTCACCAACGCTGCTGCTGCTGCTGCTGCTGCTGCTGAGAAAGGCAAGCAGTGACGGCTCTTTCTTTTGCTGCTGCTGCTGCTGCTGCTGCTGCTGCTGCTTCTGCTGCTGCTTGCCATCTTGCTGCTCTTCTCCCTTCGCATATTTGGCCAGCAGTTCTCCAAGGCTCCTGGAGTAACGCAAACCCTAAACCCTAAACCCTAAACCCTAAACCCTCCAGACCTGGCAGCCTCTCCCTCGGCAGTTCAGCCCATGCCCTCGGCTCCAAACCCTAAACCCTAAACCCTAAACCCTAAACCCTCACGGCTCTTTCTGCTTGGGTGCTACAAAAGGCAAGTCTTCGCGAACAGCAGCAAATTGCAATTCGAGCTGCTGCAGCAGCTGTTGCTGCTCCTCCACTTCCCTCGCGTGCTGCAGTCACCACCCAAACCCTAAACCCTAAACCCTAAACTCTAAACCCCAATCCGTAAACCCCACGCCGCTACGAAGCACGCTTCAGGTGCGACGCCGCAGCCCCAGCTGCGGCGTTGCACCTCAGGGCCTAGGGTTTAGGGTTTAGGGTTTAGGGTTTACCTGGGCTTTCGCATCTTTGCTTTTTGTTATTATTTCCCTCAAAATCTCTTGACGGCTTTTGGGGGCCCCCGAGGGGCCCCCAGAGAACAGCAGGTCACCCTCCAACACTGCACTCAAATCCTAAACCCTAAACCCTAAACCCTAAACCCTAAGTCCCAAAAGCTGAGCCCTAAACCCTAAACCCTAGCTGTAGGGCCTCTCTAAGGAGTTCTCATTTAAGGGAACTGCTCGACTGGGCGAAAGTAAAGTTCAGGAGTTAGAGCCTAGGGTTTAGGGTTTAGGGTTTAGGGTTTACTTTGCTTGTCAAATCCTGCTTCTTCTGCTGCTGCTTTTTGGGCCACAAGAGCAGCAGCAGAAGCCCTCAGCTCATCATCGCCCATAGCAGCAATTGGCTTCCCTTTATGCATCAGCAAATCCCCTTCTGCTGCTGCTGCTGCTGCTGCTGCTGCTGCTGCTTCGGGTGCATCTGGATCTTCTACTGAAAAGGCCTGGGAAGACAAATGCAAATTTGCTGCTGCTGCTGCTGCTGCTGCTTCCTCGTCGCTGCCGTCGCTTTCCCCTAAAACAAAAGACCTCTTTTTTCTTTTTCTTTGCTGCTGCTGCTGCTGCTTCCGTAGCAGCCGCTGCTGCTGCTGCCGCAGCAGCAGCAAGCGAGAGTACATCAGTTCTTCTGCATCTGCCGCTGCAATTGCTGCAGCGCGGCGGCTGCCGTGCGTGCGCTTTGATGTTGCTGCTGCTGCTGCTGCTGCTGCAGAGCTGCTGCTGCTGCCGCTGTACAGACGCTCGTCACGAATGTTGCTGCTGCTGCTGCTGCTTCCAATGAAGTGCGCTGGAGCAGACACCTGCAAACAAACCCCAAACCCTAAACCCTAAACCCTAAACCCTAGGCGATGCGGCGCTGAAGTGTCTCGAGGCTGACACGCATGCCTGTACTCAGGAGCTAGGGTTTAGGGTTTAGGGTTTAGGGTTTAGGGTTTGCCTTTGTCAGGTCTCTCTCGGCGCCTTTCACTTTAAGGCCCCAAATCGTCCTTTTGGGTTTCTTGTTGCTCATAACATCAAAAGGGTTTACTTTGCTGCTGCTGCTGCTGCTGCTGCTGCCGGCAGCAGCAGCCTTCTTGGCCTTGCGAGCTGCCATTTTTCCTGCTGCTTCTGTTGCTGCTGCTGCTGCTGTTACTGCTGCGTTGCTGCTGCTGCTGCTGCTGCTGCATCGAGTGTATACGCAGCAGCAGCGATGTGGCTGCTGCTGCAGCTGCTGCTGTTGCTGCTGCTGCTGCTACGCTTGAAGTATCTATCGGGAAGAAGACTTCTGAATCGACGCTGCTGCTGCAGCAGTAGCAGCAGCAGCAACTGCAGCAGCAACAGCAGCACGGCCCCACAGTGACTGCAGCCGCAGGTCTATGGAAAAGGCTCTATGAAATGCAAGGCAGCAAAAAAGAAAAATATTTAGAAATTACGGTTTAGGGTTTAGGGTTTAGGGGCAAAGGATTAGGGTCTGGGAAGTATAACCATAACGGATGCATCGGTGCTGCTACTGCTGCTGCTGCTGCTGTTGCTTCTGCTGCTGCTGGGGGCCCCCCCGGGCCTCACTGCCGACAGAGCAGTGGCAGCACAACCTCTACTTGAACCCTAAACCCTAAACCCTAAACCCTTATTTCTAAACCCTAAACCACAAACCCTTAACCGTAAACTCTAAACCCTCGATCTTGCGGCAACACGAGCAGCTGGACTCCTAGAAGAGCGTGTGGTCTCAACAAACCCTAAACCCTAAACCCTAGGCCCTAAACCCTAGCCCTAAACCCTAGACGCTAAACCCTAAACCCTAAACCACCGAGCCTTGGCTTGCTTGCTGCTGCGGCAGCTGCTCTACCATGGCAGCACTCAGCATGATGGGCCCTAAACCCTAAATCTTAAACCCTAAACCCTAAACCCTCGGTAGACGAAACCGAGCGCTATGGCGACCAGGGTTTAGGGTTCACATTCTAGGGTTTAGGGTTTAGGGGACATGGATCTCCTCCGGACTGCTGCGTGGTTTTGCTTCTGGGCTGTCTGCTGCTGCTGCTGCTCCAGCGGGGAAAAAATTCATCTGCGCAGCAGCAGCAGCAGCAGCATTAGCGTTCTTCAGCAGAAGCCAGAAGCAGCAGCAGCAGCAGCAGCGGCTTCAACCTGGGGCGCTCTTGCCTTCGTGTATGGATCGCCAGCAGCAGCAGCAACAGCAGCAGCAGCAGCAACAGCAAGGCAGCAGCAGAAAGTGCTGCGGCAGCTGCCTCGATTTGCAGTAGCAAAAGACACAGGAGATCCCTCTGACAGCAGCAGCAGCAGCAACCACGACAGCAACAGTAGCAGCAGCAGCAGCAGCAGCAGGCCTCGCAGGACCTATCGCAAGCCTCGTTCCAGCAGCGGTAGCAGCAGCAGCAGCAGCAGCAGCAAAACAACTCTTTACAGGCGGGGACCCACGCCGTTGGGTGCGAAGCTGCCTGTGTCTCGTTGCAGCGAAATTAACAGCAGCAGCAGCAGCAGCAGCAGCATCAGCAGCAGCAGCAGCAGCAAAAGGGAAGCAGTCAGCAAGGAGGAAATAGATGTCATTAAGAAATTCGGATTCACCAGAGGCCTCCCCCTCGACGACTTCCGCAACTGGCACCTTTCCAGAAGAGGCAAACCCTAAACCCTAAACCCTAAACCCTAAACCCTAAACCCTAAACCCTAGCACACAAACTCTAGGAAGCATCTTTAGGGCCTTTATGCTACAGCTGCTCACAAGGCCCAAAGGCTTCTCCCAGCCAAGCCACTTCACCAACTAG
>NW_013543440.1:0-20954 GCF_000499545.2 Eimeria tenella
GCCGTTTTTGGGTGTTTCTGGGGTGTACGTACACCCGAAAGTTCGCTTTTCCGGGGGGGCTGCGGGTTAAGCAGTGATGCGCAATCATTTAATTTGGTTTAGTTAAACTACTTTTATTTAATTGGTTCTATTTATTTATTATTTCAGCGTTGAGACGCAGTAGTTCCCGCCAACGGCAGCAGTGCGCTGCGCTGCTGCGAGTGTTGAGGTGTACGTACACCTGAGTCTGCTTGAGGTGTACGTACACCTGAGACTGCATGCATGCAGGAGCTCGGCCGCCTCTTTTTGCGCGAAATAGTTCACTTTAAATATCTAATCCAATCAAAATTGATGAGCAAAGGACTTCAAACCTGTTCTGTCTACCAAAGAAAGTGACTTAATGCCTTGGTCTGCACAAAAGGCACAAACGCGCAGCAGCGCGAGCTGCTGCTGCGGCTGCGATTCCGCTGCTGCTAGCAGCAAACGGAGGCCTGCTGCAGGAGCAGTGGCGAAACGCAGCCACCCTGTTGCTAGCGGCGATTTTGCTGCTAGCAGCAGCAACAGCTGCAGCTGCAGCTGCAGCAGCCGATGGCGGCCCGCTGCTTTTGCTGCTGCTGCTGCTGCTATATAAGCAGTGTCTCGCTTGTTGCTGCTGCTTCTGGGCTCTAGGCACAATCCTGTGGCTGTCTGCAGCACCGCAGCAGCAGCAAAGACAGAAAAACAAGATGCACACGCATCTTGCTGCTGCTGCTGCTAGCCCCAGGAAGGAAAAGCACCTCTTTCTATTCCTTGCATTTGCGTGCAAAAATAAACTAAAATTGAAATTAATTTAATTCTTATTTGCGAACAAAAGCAGCAACAAAAGGTGCATGCATGCATGCATACATGCACGCTATTTATGGGATTCATTCTATACAATTATTTAATAAATATTTAAAGAATAAAATAATTAAATGTTTAAGGAAAAGAGCAGTAAAAAGGGGAAGCAAATAAGACAGAAGATCAAATAAAAGAGAAGAAACAGCGGAGAAAAGCAAAACAAAAAGAAAAACAATTTTTACGAAATTAAAGAGTAAAAAATTAAAATTAAAAAATCTTTTTCTCACCATCTCCAGGGCCCCGCCCTCTCAAACAAGAACTTGTCGACGCCCTTTCGATTCTCTGGGTTAACTGCAGCAGCAGCAGCAGCAGCAGCAGCAGCAACAGCAGCAGTAGTCCGAGCTGCTTTACTTCCCCAGCATTCTGGTTAGCTGCCTGCCAGCGAATTCCCCTAGCTAGCTAACGGCTAGCTGGCTAGCGAGCTAGCCAGCTAGCTGGCATACTAACTAGCTAGCTAGCTGGCATACTAGCTAGCTAGCTAGCTAGCTAGCCCGCTGAGTGTGTGCTTCGCTACTTGGGATAGTGCCCTGTTATCTGGCTGGCTAGCCAGTGGCTAGTCATGCCCATCTGCACTGGCTAGCTGCTGGCTAGCCGCTAGCTAGCTGCTTGCAAGGCAGCTGCGGGCCAACTCTTTTTTGCCTAGCTAGGTGCTGGCTGGCTCGCTGCTGGCTAGCTAGCTGTTGGCTAGCTAGCTGCAGGGTAACTAGCTGTTGGCTAGCTAACTTCTGGCTATCTCGCTGCTGGGTAGCTAGCTGCTAGCTATCTCGCTGTCCGCTAGCAAACTGCTGGCTAGCTAGCTGCTGGCTAGCTAGCTGCTGGCTACCTAGCTGCTGGCTAGCTAGCTGCTGGCTAGCTAGCTGCTGGCTAGCTAGCTGCTGGCTAGCCAGCTGCTGGCTAGCTAGCTGCTGGCTAGCTAGGTGTTGGCTAGCTAGCTGGGCGTCTCACCCTGCCTGGCTAGCTGCGCGGGGGTCTGGAGGCCCCCGAACTTTGCTGCTTCGAGGGCGTCTGCGTCTGCTGCCATTTGCTGCCGCAGCAGCAGCCGGTCGTCCTGCAGCGAAGCCCAAACGAGTCTTTCGAATTCCATTTTGCTCTGCAGCACGGACCGGTCGCTGCAGCGCAGCAGCACACCAAGCAGCTGCTGGCTGGCTAGCTGCAGCAGCTAGCTGCAGCGGCCAGCTGCAGCAGCAAGCTGCAGCGGCGAGCTGCAGCGGCGAGCTGTGCTGCTGCAGCAGCTAGCTCGGCCGCTGCAGCAGCTAGCTAGCTAGCTGCAGCAGCTAGCTGGCTAGCTGCAGCAGCTAGCTGGATGGCTGCAGCAGCTGGCTAGCGAGGAGACACGGGGACACCTAGTTAGCCAGGATACAGCAAGCTAGCCAGGAGACACAAATACAGCTAGTTACGAAAGAAACAAGGGAACAAAAAGATAAACATAGCCAGAAGCAGCAGCAGCAGCAGAAGCAGCAGCAGCAGCAGCAGCAGAAGCAGCAGCAGCTCACATGTGGTAGCCCATAATTGCAGAGATGAGCGCCAACCCAGAGACCACCCCTACGAAAACGCCTTCCCTCACTTTGACAGGAGTTGCTTTCACGATGCTGCAGCAGCAGCAGCAGCAGCAGCAGCAGCCGTTGAAGAGCCGCCACATTTCAGTCGCCGCACGTACAACGCCTAGCGAGGAGGCACAGCAAAACCAGAATGCAGAAACAGCAGCAACAGCAGCAGCAACAGCAGCAGCAGACCATCAAAGGCAGCAGCTGGCACAGTGTTTCCAACAACTTCAGCAGCAGCAGCAGCAGCAGCAGCAATGGCAGCAGCAGCAGCAGCAGCAAAGGTCCCACATGAAGTCAGGCAACGTAAAGGCGTAGATGACTGGAGGCATGATTGTCCCGACCATGCAAAAGGCCATTACCATCTGCAGCAAACAGCAAATAGCAGCAGCAGCAACAGCAGCAACAGCAGCAGCAGCAGCAACAGCACCGAAAAGACAGTCAATGCACAAGCCCCCACTCCCCAAAACTCCAAACCCTAAACCCCAAACCCTAAACGCTTAGCCCTAAACCCCACCCCACCAATCCTTAAACCCTAAACCCTAAACCCTAAACCACAAGATCTAAACCCAAACCCTAAACCCCAAACCCCAAACCCCAAAACCTAAAACCTCAAGCCCCAAACCTCAAACCCCACCCCCAACACCCTAAATCCTAGACTCTAAACCCTAAACCCTAAACCCTAAACCCTGAACCCTACCATGCCGGTTTTGCAGTGGTCGTAGTGCTGCTGCGCGCGAAGCTCCGGGTTGCCTCTGAGTCTCGTCAGCACCACAAAGGCGACGCTGGCGAGGGCAGAAGCCACAGCCACGAAGCAGCACTGCAGCAGCAGCAGCAGCAGCAGCGACAGCAGTTAGAGCAGCAGCAAAGCACAGCCGCAGCAACAGCAGCAGCACACAGCAGAAGCAGCAGTAACGGAAGGAGCAACAGCAGCAGCAGAGCACAGCATCAGCAACAGTAACAGCAGCCGCAACAGCAGCAGCAAAGGACAGCATCAGCAACAGTAATAGCAGCAGCAGAAGCAGCAGCAGCAAATCAGACCCCAGCAGCAGCAGGAGCAGCGATAACATAAGGCACCCCCACCAACAAAACCATCACCTCCACCACCATCACCCTCACCACCATCACCAGCAGCAGCAGCAGCGGCAACAGCAGCAGCAGCAGCAGCAGCAGCAGCAGCAGCTTACAGCCATGGCAACGATGAGCATGCGCTGGGCCTCGTCGCAGATTTTGGATCTGTCAACAGCTCCGTAGGCAGACTCGAAAAGGTCCCTCCATTCGTACTGGGCCAAAGCCTTGGGCTGCAGCAAATGGCATTGCAGGAGCAGCAGCAGCAGCAAATGGCGCGGGGGGAGCAGCAGCAACTCGGGCTAGAAGGGTGCTTGATGAGCTGCAGTGAATTGCATTAGCTGGGCAGCAGCTAACGGTAGTTCATGAGCAGCAGCAAATGCCATTTGTGAGCAGCAGCAAATGGTTTGATGAGCAGCAGCAAACAGCGTTAAATAAGCAGCAGCAAATGGCGCTAGATGAGCAGCAGCAGTGTCAGATGAGCAACGACAGCAGCAATACCAGCACTAACAGGGGTTGCATCCCCAGCACCAACAGCAGCACCAGCAGCAGCTGCTGCTGCTACTATTGGCACTGCAGCAGCAGCAGCAGCAGCAGCAGCAGCAGCAGCTTACATTTTCTGCGTAGCTGCACAAATGGGTCTTCAGCTGAAACCAAGTCAGCAGCCAGCCGTCGACAATGACCACCAAAAATAAGCCCCAGCGGGAGTTGACTTTCACGTTGCTGTCAGCAGACTGCAGCAGCAGCAGCAGCAGCAGCAGCAGATGAAGATGCAGCAGCGGCGGATGCAGCAGCACACGCAGGAGAAGCGCCAAAAGTAGTGGTGGCGGAACGCACACAGTTAGCAGCAGCAGCAGCAGCAGAAAAGGCAACATCTGAAGATGCAGCAGCAGCAGAAGGCGCAGCAACAGCAGCAGCAGCCGGACAGTAGCAGCAGCAGCAGCGGGAAAGAGAGGGGGAGCCAGCTAGCTAGCTAGCTAGCTACCCAGCTAACCAGCTGGCTATATGGCCATCTAGCTGGCCATCTATCTGGCTATCTAGCTAGCCAGGTAGCTAGCTAGCCAGCCAGCTACCTGGCCAGCCAGCCAACCACCTAACTAGCTAGCTACCTAGCTAGCTAGCTATCCGGCCAGCTAGCCAGCTGGCTAGCTATCCAGCAAGCCACCCAGCTAGCTAGCTAGCTAGCTACTTAGCCAGCCAGCCAGCTAGCTAGCGACTCAGCTATCCAGCCAACTGGCTAGCTAGCTAGCTAGCCAGCCGGCTGGCCAACTAGCCAGCTAGATGACTGGCTAGCTAGCTAGCTAGCTAGCTGGCTAGCCAGCTAGCTAGCTAGCTAGCTGGGGCTTACGTAGTAGAAGACCAGGACGGCGCTGTTGAGGGCGGCAAGGAAGAAAGCAGCAAGAGCTCCTCCGAGGCGTAGCAAATGGTTTTTGTCATAAGGGTTTGCTGCAGTGAATGCGAAGATGCTGCGGGGGTTTGGTGCTGCTGCCATCTTGGCGAGAGGGCTCTAGCAGCAGCAGCAGCAGCAGCAGCAGCGGCAGCGGCATGTGCAGCAGCAGCAGCTGCTGCTGCTGCTGCAGCTGCAGCGCCCGCTGCTGCTGCTGCAGCTGCTGCTGCTGCAGCAGGAGTGGTCACAAGAAGCACGCAGCCTGGTGAGAAACAGCTGACGGGCAGACGCCGCAGCAATAGAGACCTGCTGCCGCTGGTCCTGCTGCTGCTGTTGCTGCTGCTGCTGCTGTTGCTGCTGCTGCTGCTGCTGCTGTTCTTGCTGTTGCAGTAAACGCTGGCACTTGCGGCGCTGCTGCCGTTGTTTCTGCTGCAGCTCAGGGACTCGGCGCAATTATGCTGCCACTGTTACTGCTGCTGCTGCTGCCGCCGCTGTTGCTGCTGTTGCTGCTGACGCTGCGGTTGTTGATGTTGCTGCTGTTGCTGCTGAGGCTGTTGTTGCTGATGTTGCTGCTGTTACTGCTGCATTCAAGTGTGTTTCTTGCAGTCCAGCTACTCACAGATCTCCTGCCGTAGTTGCTGCCGGTGCTGCTGCCGTCGCTGCTGCTGTTGCTGCAGTGAGGACAGTGAGGCTGCCACTGCTCTCGCTGCTGCTGCTGCTCTCGCTGCTGCTGCAGCGGTTTCTCCGACACATTCGTCTCCAAGACTTCCCCCAGGCGCTTCTGTTGCTGCTGGGTTTGCGGATATTACTTCTGCCGCTTCTCTTGCTGCTGTTGCAGCTGCTCCTGCTGTTGTGCCGCTGCTGCCGCTGCTGTTGCTGCCGTCGCTGCTGCTGCTGCTGGTGTAGCTGCGGCTGTGCTGCTGCAGTGATGAGTTTTACTTCAGGAACTTTGTCCTTGCAGCAGCAGCAGCAGCAGCAGCAGTAGAAGAAGAAGCAAGGGTGACTCGCCAGCCAGCGGATCTCGGGCTGGACACCGCCAACCTCTGAACTAGGGTTTAGGGTTTAGGAAATGGTTTAGAGTTTGTCTCTAAATGCGCTTCTTCAAATTCTAAAGAAGTCGCGGGCGAGAAGCCGGGGAGCTGCGCATGAGGCGCTCAAGCCCTAAACCCTAAACCCTAAACCCTAGGGCGTTAGTCCTCAGCCGTCAGGATCGCACAGGCTTCAGCACACCTCTGAGCCTCCGTAAACCCTAAACCCTTTTAATTTTGAATTAATTTGAGCTGCCTATTGAAGTAGCTCTGCGAAAAGCAGCAGCAGCTGCAGCAGCAGCAGCAGCAGTGTCGATGCTTGAGCCGTTGCCTCGGCGGCAGCGGACCCCCCCACTGCTGGCTGCTGCTGCTGGTGCTGCTGCTGCTGCTGCTGCTGCCGCAGCAGGGGCAGCCGCAGCAGAAGCAGCATTTTGTGGCATTTTACTCTTCCTTCTACGTTGGCCCTCTTCCATTATTGCATTTTACTTTAGCGTAAAGGAAAGAAGTTGCTGTGCAGCAGCAGCAACACCGGAAACAGCGCAGCAGCACGGGGGCCCCCGGTGTCGGCGGCGAGAGCGCAGCAGCAGCAGCGGCAGCAGTAGCAGCAGCAGCAGCAGCAGCAACGCGAGCGGCAGCTGAAACAGCACAGGCTCCAGCAAGGCGTAGGGCTTCACTGCTGCTGCCAGCAGCAGCAGCTCGCTGCACTGACACACACACGCGCTGTGCCTTCCCCAGCTCCAAACCCCAAACCCTAAACCCTAAACCCTAAACCCTAAACCCTCAGCTGAACAATGCGGGGGCGCTCGCTATGGACGCCGCTGTGGGGGCCCCAGGGGCCCGCAGCGCTGCGCCTGCAGCAGCGTGGCTGCGGGCTGCAGCAGCACGAGCAGCAGCAGGCGCGGGTGCTGTGCAGGCAGCAGCAGCAGCAGCAGCGGCACGAGCAGCAGCAGCAGCAGGAGCAGCATGGGCATCAGTACCGGCAGCAACAGCAGCAGCAGCTTCATAGGCAGCAGCAGCTGCTGCGGCAAACCGTGGCCAGGCGCTGGCTGGTAGGAGTCGGCTGCACGCAAGCAGCGGTGAACTGCAGCAGCAACTGCAGCAGCAGCACCAGCAGCAGCACCAGGTTCTGGTGCAGCAGCAGTCTTAGGCTACTGAGCACTAACCGCAACGGCCCCATTGAGTTGGATACAGAGCCAAATGAAGGCAACAGCAGCAGCAGCAGCAGCAACGACAGCAGCAGCAGCAGCAACGTCAGCAGCAGCAGCAGCAGCTGCAGAGGGCTGGGTGGTACTTGTCTGAAGTGCCAGCAAGCGTTTGAGGGAATTAAAATCATCTGCAAGGCAAGGCCCCCGGCAGCAGAATTATTGATTTATCTTTATTTATTTATTCTATTATTTTCATTTATTTATTTATTTATTTATTTCATTTTTATTTATTTATTTATTTGTTTGGGCTTTTATGTGCTTCTCCTTTTTTCTCTCTCCCGTTCTCTTTGCAGTCCCTCACGCCCGCAGTTCTTGGTGCTGCTGCTGCTGCTGCCGCTGCTGCTGCTGCTGCTGCTGTTGTTGCTTCTACTGCTGCCGTGAATGCTGCTGCCGCGTTGCTGCTGCTGCTGTTGCCGCTGAAGCTGCTGCTGCCACTCAAGCTGCTGCTGCAACTGAAGCTGCTGCTGCTGCTGCTGCTGCTGCTGCTGCTCAGAACTGCGGTGCCGTGCTGCCGCCTGCCTACCCGTCGACGGGTCCTGTCTCTGCCTTTGCCATATTTGACCTGTAAACCCTAAACCCTAAATCTCAAACCCTAATCCCTAAACCCTAAACCCTAAGCCTTAAACCCCAAACCCTACGCACTGTGCTGCTGCTGATTATGGCTGTCTCCTTTTCCCCTCTTGTCACTCTCACAGAATTTAAAGCTTCGGACGTAGTGCCTAGGGTTTAGGGTTTAGGGTTTAGGGTTTAGGGTTTGGTGTGTGGCTTTTCGAGGTTTTAACTCCTTTTTGATCTTTTGAGTTCCTTTTTGAATTCTTTTAATCTCCTTAACCTCCAGTGTCTCCATTAAATCTGAAAAACATCTTTTTTTTTCTTCTTTTTTAATTTTATTTTTTATTTCTTCTTTTGCTGCTGCAGTCCTGCTTCCTTTGATGTCAACTTGCCAGTTCTTTCCGCTCGCTACAAACAGCTGCAGCAGCAGATACACCCCGACAAGGCTGCGGACAAGTCAGATGTACGTACACCTCGCAGCAGCAGCAGCAGCAGCGGCAGCAGCAGCGGCAGAAGCAACAGAAATAGCAGCAGCAGCGCTGACCTGCTGCAGCAGCAGCAGCGCCCCCGATTCCGAAGCAGCAGAAATAGCAGCACGAGCGCTGACCTGCTGCAGCAGCAGCAGCTCTCCCGATTCCCACGCCCGTTAGCTCTTCCTCCCACCACTACCCCGCAGCAGCAGCAGCAGCTGCTGCTGCAGGAGCAACAGCAGCAGCAGCAGCAGTTTGTGTGCGGGTCTGCAGGAAGAGCAGGCTCTGTGTGAAGTGCACCAGCGCCACATTGCTGCTGCTGTCAAGACACTCCAAAACCCTGCCGCGAGGGCCGAGCATTTGCTGCTGCTGCAGGGCCGAGGCTCTCCTGCTGCTCTCGTGAGTTGCTGCTGCTGCTTTTGCTGCTGCTGTTGCTGCTGCTGTTGCTGCTTGTGCTGTTGTTATATCCTTCATCGCCCTGCAGCGGTGTCTGCTCCTGCAGCAGCAGCAGCTGTAGCAGCATTGCTGCTGCCCCTGACTTCCTGCCCGCTGCTGCTGCTGCTGCTGCTGCTGCTGCTCTCTTCAGGACGACAGGATCAATGAGAGGGAAATCCTCATAGAAGTTATGCAGGTGACTTTTGTTGCTGCTACTGCTGCTGCTGCTGCTGCTGCTGCCGTTTGTGGTCCTGAAGCTGCTGCCGCTGCAGCGGCCCGTTGATGTGAGCCTGGTGCAACTGCGGTTGCTGCTGTTGCTGCTGCTGCTGCTGCTGCTGCTGCAGATTCACGAACGGCTGGACTCCTGCAAGACCCGAGACGACGTGGATAAGCTAGCCAGGTGGGCGAAGGCAGCTAGCTATCCACCTAGCTGAATAGCTAGCTAGCTAGCTAGCTAGCTAGCTAGCTAGCTATCTGAATGGCTGGCTGGCTAGCTAGCTAGCTAGTCAACTAGCTAGTCGTCTGTGGCAGCCTAGCACGCGGCCTGGGCTCCCCACGCATGCAGCCAGTTGTAGCTAGCTAGCTAGCTAGTTAGCTAGTCAGTTAGTCAGCCAGCTAGTTGGCAAGCCAGTCAGCTAGCTAGCTAGCTAGTCAGCTGGCTAGCTAGCTAGCTAGCTAGCTAGCTAAGGGGTAACCGGTGGTTTGGGCGACCCCGCACTCGCGAGCTAGTTAAAGAACTCATTAGCGACTTACGGAGCTAGGGGAGTTTTGGCTAGCCTTTTGGCTAGCTAGCTAGCTAGCCCTTTGGCTAGCTAGCTAGCTAGCCAGCTAGCTAGAAAGCAAGCTAGCTAGCTAGAAGGCGAGATAGCTAGCTAGCCAGCTGGCTAGCTAGCTGGCCAGCTAGCTAGAAGCAAGCTAGAAATATGGCTCGCTAGACAGGCAGGTCGCCAAAGAGCTAGCTGAACTGCCGACCAGCTAGCTGGCTGGACCAGCTAGCTGGCCCCTAGCTAGCCAGCTAGCCAGCCAGCTAGCTAGCCACCTAGCCAGCCGGCTAGCTAGCCACCTAGCCAGCCAGCTAGCTAGCTAGCTAGCCAGAAAACTAGCCAGCTAGCTGGCCAGAGAGCTAGCCAGCTAGCTAGCTAGCTAGCTGGCTAGCTAGCTAGCTAGGTGGGGCTGTGCTTGTGGCTCTCAGCGCCGTAAAGGAGACTGTGGACGAGCTGGAGGCGCAGCTATCAGCAGCAATTATGCTCGAGGCAAGAGCTTTTTTGTTTTGCTGCTGCTGCTGCTGCTGCCACTCGCTGCTGCTGCTTCGACTTGCTGCTGCTGCTGCTGCTGCTGCTACTGCTGCAGGACCTGACGGAAGCCAAGGCGTTGATAAAGCGGCTGCGTCTTTATTTCCGCGTTTTAGAAAGAACAGCAGACGCGGATTTCTCCTAGACAAAAAACAAAACTTTTTGGCATTTATGTCTTGTGTTTCTTTGCTGCTTCTCGTCTCCCCGGCCTGCGCTGCTGCGCCGGCCTCCAGTAGCAGCAGCAGCTGCTGCTGCTGCAGGCGCCGCTGCAGCAGCTGCTGCGAAAGCTGACGCAGGCCAAGCTGCACCTGATGCTGCTGGACGGGCGGCTACAGCAGCAGCTGCTGCAGCAGGTTTTGTCAGCAGCAGCAGCACGTGCTGCTGCCGTGCGTCAGCAACAGCAGCAGCAGCAGCAATACAGCGTCCAATGTTAGAGCTGCTGCATTCGTTTCATATTCTGTGGCGTACTTAAAGTGCAGCAGTTGCTGCTGAGCTGTCTATACACCTCAAACGTAACTTGACAAGAGCATTGTTGCTGTTGCCGCTGCAGCTGCTGCTGCAGCAGTCGCTATTGCTGCAGCAAGATTTGCTGCAGCAGCAGTCCCTGAAGCAACCCATGCATTCGCAGTCCCTGCAGCAGCAGCTGCTACAGCAGCAGCTGCTGCAGCAGCAGCTGCCGCAGCAGCAGTTGTTTTTATGCTAGAAGGCAACAGCCAACACAGCGAACTCTGCGGTGCTGCGTCACGTATTGCTGCTGTCGCAGCAACAGCAGCAACGGCAGCGGAAACAGCAGCAGCTGCAGCAACAGCAGCTGCTGCCGTGTGTGCTTCAAGTGCTGCTGTTACTGGTGCTAGTGCAGCCGTTACTGCTGTTAGAGCTGCTGTTGCTGCTGTTGCAGCAGCTGCTGCTGCTAGTGCAGCAGCAGCAGCGGCTGCTGCTGCTATTTCTGCTTTAGCGAGAAGAGCTGATGCTGCTATTGCTGCTGCTGCTGCTGCTGCAGACAGCGTATAGCATCTTCTAGAAAGAGAGTTTCGTCCGGCTCTCCGTCAGCAGCCTGGAGAAGCCTCTCCCTGATGCTGCTGTAGCACACGTAGCTGCTGTCGCCTTGGTGCTGCTGCTGCTGCTGCTGCTGCTGCTGCTGCTGCTGCTGCTGCACCTGCCGCCGTAGCGGCCGCCGCTGCGGCTGTTGCTGCTGCTGCGCCAGCCAGTCAAAGAAGTCATTGAAAGCTGCAGCAACTGCAGGGCACATGCAGCTGCTGATGTCTGCTGCTGCCGATGGGTCTGCAGCAAATGCACCGAAAGCAGCAGCAGCAGCAGCAGGTGCTGCCTCCACAACGAGTTCTTTCTCAAATGTTGCGTTGAGCTGCTGCAGCCAAAGGCTTTGCCAATCCTCTTGCCGTGGTGCTGCAGCAGCAGCACCTGCTGCTGCCGCTGGGGCAGCACCTGCTGCTGCCGCTGCGGCAGCGTCTGCTGCTGCCGCAGCAGCAGCACCTGCTCCTGCTGCTGCTGGTTGTGGTGCAGCTGTGGTCTCTGGCTCATGCAAGGTTGCTGCGAAGTAGCCGACACTGCTGCTGCTGCTGCTGCTGCCGCTAGCTTCGTCTAGCTGCAGCAGCAGCTGCTGCCTGGCGCGCAGCTGCTGGTGCAGGTGCAGCAGCGGCAGAGAAATGCGCGGTCGCGGCTGCTGCTGCTGCTGCTGCTGCTGCTGCAACGCAGCAGTACTGATCTTTGGCAGGCACACGACATCGGTCTCCTCTGCTGCAGTTGCTGCTGCTGCTGCTGCTGTTTCTCTCCGCCGCAGCAGCAACAGCCCGTCAACAGCAGCGGCAGCAAGCGCAGCAGCAGCACCAGACTTCCCGAGTGTCTGTACAGCTCGGCGCATAACTGTGGGGTTGCCCCTGGCAGCAGTAGCTGCAGCTGCTGCTGCTGCGTCGCTGCCAGCCAAAGCAGCAGCAGCAGCAGCAGCTGCTGCTGCTGCTGCTGTGCCACCAGATACAGAAACAAATGCATGCCTCTCGGAAGCAGTAAGCAGACACTCCATTACTTCAAAGGGGCAGCAAAATGGCAGTAGCGGCAGCAGCAGCAGCCACTCCTGTCTGTACACTCGAGCTTGCTGCAGCTGCTGCTGCAGCAGCCACTCGTTGCGGCGAGCCGAGCGCCGATCCTTTGCTGCCTCCGCCAGCTGCTGCCAGACCCGCTGCTGCTGCTGCTGCAGCAGCTGCTGCAGCTGCTGCTCCGTCGGGGCCGCCTCCAGGCTGCACAGTGCATGCAGCAGCTGCAGCAGCGCAACTGGGGAGGAGCAGCAGCTGCTGTTTCTGCTCAGCACTGCAGCAGCAGCCCGCAGCAGCCAAGGGGGTATCTGCGAGAAGTCCAGATGGTCCTCCAGCAGCAGCTGCTGCTGCTGCTGCTCTTGCTGCTGTTGCTGCTGCTGCTTCCTGCGCTTGCGCTGCTTCCTCTGGCGCTGCAGAAGCGCCACCTTCAGCAGCAGCAGCGCGTACCAGGGTGTTCTAACCTTCTTGTCTCCCCCCTTTGCCGCTGCTCTCCGCGGTGCTGCTGCTGCTGCTGCTGCTGCAGGCCTCCCTGCAGCAGCAGCAGCAGCAACAGCTCGCACGCCGAAATGGTGAGAAGCAGCAAGACCCCAACTTTGATGTGCTGCTTTTTCTGCTAGGCGGCCGAAGATGCCCACGAGGGTTCGGGTGTACAGACACCTCGCTGCTGCTGCTGCTGCCGCCTCCGCAGACACCTCGCTGCTGCTGCTGCCCCTACCAGCAGCAGCAGCAGCAAGTCGCACAGGAGGAACCAGCAGCAGCTGCAGCGCGCCGCTGTTGCTGCTGCTGCTGTATAAACTGGAGCGACCCCAGGACGCTAAACGGTCTCGCTCCTGCTGCTGCTGGTCTCGTTGCTGCTGCTGTAGCTGCTGCTCTCGCTGCTGCTGCTGCTCAGGCGCCCGCTGCTGCTGCTCCTCCTGTGGTGTGAAGAAGTATGGCTGTTGGGTTGCTGCGGGTGAGAGAGGGGGCCTGCTGCTGCTGCTGCTGCTGCCGAAGCGTGGAGCGGCAGCTGCAAATGCTGCTGCTCTCGGGAGCCGCAGCAAATTATTTGTTTCTTTGCTGCTGCTGCTACACCAGCTCCCGCTGCACCTGCTGCTGTCTTGTCTTGCGCCGCCGTGGCTGCTGCTGCTGTGGCTGCTGCAGCCACAGCTGCTGCTGCTTCCGTTGCTACTGTAGCTGCAGCAAATGGCGTTCTGGGGAGCTGTGTGAAGCACAAGCCCGCCGAGGCACTGAGCTGCGCGCAGCAGCAGCAACAGCAGCAGCAGCTGCTGCAGCATTGTGCAGGAGCTTGCTGCTGCTGCTGTTGGCCCCTATTCAGCGGGGCGCTCTCTGCTGTTTATTCACGTTCATCTGCCTTTGATTTGTGTTTGTTTGCGGGTGCTGCCCTCTGCTGCTGCTGCTGCTGCTGCTGTTGCTGCTGCAGCAGCAGCCAGCAGCTGTTTCTTTGGGCCGTCTGTCTCCAAAATGCGTCTTCGCATAAGTCATTATTTTCCTCTGCAGCTTGTTGCTGCTGCTGTCGCTGCTGCTGCGCTGCTGCTGCTACAGCTTCTGCTGCATCTGCCGCGCCGCAGCTGTCCGCCCTCCCCTGTCACTGCTGCTGTTGTTGCTGCTGTCGTTGCTGCTCTAGAGGGTGATGCTGCAGTTGCTGCTGCTACTGGCTCAGCTGCTGCTGATGCTGCTGCTGCTCGCTCCGCTGCTGCCTCAGTTGCTGCTGCTGCTGGGTCAAGCCATGTCTTTGCTCGGCGCCCCACACAGCAGCCCTCCAGCAGCAGCAGCAGCAACAGCAGCAGATCCTGATTCAAATTCAGCAACAGGCTTGAAGGATGCAGCTGTTTTTGCTCGCTTTTGGAAAACTCGCAGGGTTATTTTGGGAAGAGATCCTGCTGCTGCTTCTGCTGCTGCAGTACTGCTGCTGCAGCAAACCGCTGCCGACACCCCAGCCGCGGCCGCAGCCGCCGCCGCCAAAGCAGCAGCAGCAGCACCAGCAGCAGCAACGGTTCCCAAGAACTGAAGAAGACAGAGCCAGTGCTTTTTTGTCTGCTTCTCACGTCTCTTTCGTTATTAAACAGTTCTATTTTGCAGCGGCAGCAGCAGCAGCACCAGCAGCAGCAACTCCGATGTGTGGCTGCTGCTGCTCCTAGAAACATGAGCCTTCGCAGCGCAACCAGCTGGCGGAGAGGCAAATCGAGCAGCAACAAGCGCAGCAGCAGCAGTATGAGAACAGCAGCAGCAGCAGGAACAGCAGCAGCCCCGGCAGGGCACCACTTTCGCAATGGTGCAGCAGCAAGAAGACCCCGACCAGCACCAGAAGCAGCAACAAGAGCAGCAGCAAGCGCAGCAGCTGCCGCTGCAGCAGCAGGAAGAGGGGAGTGGGCCTGGCAGCGGTGCGGGCAGCGATAGCGAGATCGGCTCAGCAGCAGCAGCAGCTGCTGCTGCAGATGCAGATGGTGCTGCAGATGCTGCTGCAGATGCTGCTGCAGATGCTGCTGCAGTTGCTGCTGCAGCTGCTTCAGCAGAGCTAGGCCTTCTTCTGCCAGCAGACCAAGATGGGATAGAGACAGAAGCAAAACTGAAAGGCCCCGATGTGGGCCCCTTGCCTCCCGCTGCTGCTGCTGCTGCTGAGCCAGCACTAGCCCCAGCAGCAGCAGGAGCAGAGGAAGCAGCAGCAGCAACATGGGGAGCAGCAACAGCAGCAGCGCCTGCAGCAGAACGCCCTCCAGCAGCAGCAGCACCTGCAGCAGCAGTTGCTGCTGCACCATACACCGGCAGCCGCATCTACTCCCTCCCTACACTTTCTGCTGATCCATCAGCTCCTCGGCCAGCCCCCCCAAACAGCAGCAGCAGCAGCAGCAACAGCAGCAGCAGCAGCAGCAACTTGCTGTTCCTGCGTGCAGGCTGGCTGCAGCGGCAAACCAGACACACCAAAAGATTTGCCCCGCGCTTCTTCGTGCTGCGGGGTTCAATTTTATATTCTTTTAAGCGGCTGCCATTTCTGCGCTGCTGCCCCCTTAGCAGCAGCAGCAGCAGCAGCAACGTAGTCACGGACGCGGCACTTGCTTCCTGGATCGACTTTGCTGCTGCTACCTGCTGCTGGCAGCTGCGCGGCAGCCGCGTAGAGAAATTTGTTTATGACAAAGCAGCAGCAACTTTCAGGTGGTCGCTTGTGGCCCCCAATTTGCTGCTGCTGCAGCGCATGCAGCAGCAGCAGCAGCAGACAAGGGTGCAGCAGCAGCACAGCACCTTGAAAGGGCTCAAGGGGCAGCGCAGCCTCAAGCAGAAGTATCAGCAGCAGCAGCAGCAGCAGCGACAGCAGCAGCAGCGCGTCAGCAGCGTGGCTGTCTCACCCTCCGTCTCGCTGTCTGAGGCAGCAGCAGCAACAGCAGCAGCAGGAGGCTCAGACACGAGCGATGACCAGGACGGTTCTATGGAGCCAGCTGCAGCAGCAGCAGACGCAGCAGCAGCAGCTGCTGCCGCTGCTGCAGCAGACGCAGCAGCTGAGACCGCCGCAGCAGCGGAGAGCGCCGCTGCGGCGGCGGCTGCGGCAGCAGCAGCAGCAGCAGCAGAGCAGGAGACCGCAGCAGCCTTGGCTGCATGCACGGAAGAAGTGGTGTTTGCTGCAGCAGCAGCAGCAACAGCTTACGACTGGATGCAGCTGATGGACTGCTGCTGCTACCTGGGCAGCCCCGCTGAGGTGTACGTACACCGCAACTCCTACTTCGTCTTTCCCTCAAATCTTCTTGAGGGTCTTCCCGCTTGGCTGTTTGCTGCAGGCTGGCTCTCTCTTGCTGCTGCCCGTCGGCAGCGCGAGCAGCAAGAAGCAGCAGCAGCAGCAGCAGCAGCGGCGGGAGCAGCGCTTCCGGCTGCGGCGGCGGAGAACCAGCAGCAGCAGCAGCAGCTGGCGCTAGGGGACCCGCAAGCGTTGCTGCCTGCTGCTGCGTGGCGTACTTCTGCACCTGTAGCAGCAGCAGCAGCAGCAGCAGCAACAGCAGCAGCAGCAACGGGCGAGAGAACTTTTGTGTCGCTGCGCCTTCTCGCGCTGCATGATTTGCTGCTGCCTGAAGGCTACGGGCTTTACTGCTTCCTAGAGTTTCAGTCTTCTGTGTCTTTCTTTGGGGTATACGGGGCCCCGCCTGCAGCAGCAGCAGCAGCAGCAGCAGCGTGCTGCCGCCAGCAGCGGCCGCAGCAGCAGCAGCAGCAGCAGCAGGCCGGGCTCGTCTCCTCTCCTTCTCTCTTCTATAAGTGGTTTGGAAGGGCCTCGGGAGCCCCAGCTGTTTCCTTCCGCCGCAGTTTGCTGCTGCTGCTGCCGAGCTGCTGCATCAACCTTCCTGTGTTGCACCCGAGGCCGCAGGAAGATTTGCTGCTGCACTTCGTTGCTGCCCCGCTGGAGCAGCAGCAGCAGCAGCAGGTGAAGAGCTCTAGAGTACACGAACCCAGCGGCAGCAGCAGCAGCAGCGGCAGCCCCGCGATGGCTACAGTAAATGCGCCGGCTCTTTCTGCTGCGGCTGCTGCTGCTGCTGCTGCTGCACCAGGAGACCTACTCGCCGCAAGCGAAACTTGTGCAACAGCAGCAACGCAGACGACGCTGGACGCGGCCGCGACAGCAGCAGCAGCAGCGGCGGCAGCAGCAGCAGCAACAAGTGGGGTAAGCAGGGGCCAAACCTGCCTGCGGATTGGAGCTGGACAGGACTATTATATTTGCAGTTTCCGGCTGCAGCAGCAGCAGCTCGGCTGCGGCTCTCCGCGGCTGCTGCAGCTGAGGGGCTTTTCGCTTTCTACAGCGAAGCATCCGCTGCTAGAGAAGTGCAAGAACATTCCCTCTGCTGCTGCTGCTGCGGCTGCTGCTGCTGCGGCTGCTGCTGCGAGTGCCGCAGCGCCGGCAGCGAAGAGGAACGGTGCCGTTTCTCCGGGTGCAGCAGCGGCGGCAGCAAAACAGCTAGCGGTGGAGCAGCAGCAGCAGCAGCAGCAGCAGCAGAGCGAGCTGCAGCAGCAGCAGCAGCGGGACGACCTGGCGTGCGCTGAGGAGGCGGTATGCGTGCACGAAGAGACGGCGGCAGCAACAGCAGCGGCGGCGGCAGCAGCAGCAGCAACCCCCGCAGCACCAGCAGCAGCAGCGAGCTGCAGCAGCACGCTGCTGCTGGAAGCAGCAGTCGAAGGCGCTAGCTGGCTGCAGCTGCTGCAGCACAAACCTGATGCTTTCGACACCCCACAACCTTTTAACGAATTATCTCTTAGCCCTGGAGAGGGAGCAGCAGCAGCTGCTGGGGCTTTGACTCCAGTGCATTTGCTGGGGCAGCAGCTGAAGCGCATGCAGCGGCTGCAGCGGCGGTTTGCTGCAGCAGCAAGGCAGCTGGGCTGTGTCTTTGACTTCAGCAGCCCGGGGCTTTCTCTTGCTGCCTTTTGTTACCTCATGGCTGTCGTCAGCAGCAGCGCGGCTGTTGCGCTGCTGCTGCTGCTGCTGCTGCTGCTCGGCCTCCTGCTGCTGCTGCACCCGAGAGCCGCGCAGAGGGCTCTCGCTGCAGCAGCAAGGCTGCCGCTCCTCCTGCTGCTGCTGCCTCGGGAAGGGCTCACGCTGCTGCTCTTCAAATGCCCCGCAGAGAAAGCTGCTGCTGCTGATGTTGCCAGACAGACGGCTTTGGCCGCTGCTGCTGCTGCTGGCGGGCAGGCAGCAGCAGTAGCAGAGGCAGCAAAACAAACTGCAGAGACAATCGCCTCAAAGGATCCTTGTCCTTCTGCTGCTGCAAGTGCTGCTGCTGTTGCTGCAGTCTTGCTCATGCTGCACCGGCACCAGCACTTGTTGCTGCTGCAACGCCCCGCAGCAGCAGCAGCAGCAAATGCGAAGGTGAATGCAAGCAGCAGCAACGAAGCGGCGCTGCCTCTTGAAAAAGCTGGAGGAAACCCGCAGCTGCGACAGCAGCAGCAGCAGCAGCAGCAAGAGGACCAGGATGTGCAGCAGCAGCACGAAAATGAGGTGGAGCAGCAGAAGCTGCTGCAGCCTATTTGGTGCTGCTGCTGCGGAATTAACTGCCTTGCTGGGGGGCCGATGAGAATACTGTCGCCTTTGCTACGGTCGCTGCAGCAGCGGAAGCAGCAGCAACAGCAGCAACGCTGCAGCAGCAGCAGCCCCTTGAGCCGCTTCTTCTGGGGCTTTATCTTGCAGTCTGCGTTGCTGCTGCACCGCGTGCAGCTGCTGCTGCTGCTGTCAGCAGCAGGAGGCAGCCCTGGACCTCTAACTGTTCAGCTGCTGTCGGCCGCAGCCAAGCGCTGCAGCTGCCACGGCGTCTTGCTGCAGCAACAGCAGCAGCGGCGGCAGCAGAGCCAGCAGCTGCTGCTGCAGCAAAAGGGGCAGCGAGTGACACAAGGGCAGCAAACGCAGCGGCAGCAGCAGCAACAGCTGCCGCGGCAGCTTTGCTTGCCACTACTGCCCACTGTCCGAATGGAGCAGCAGCAGTTCATCTCAGAAGGAGCAGCAGGTGATGCAGCAGCAGCAGCAGCAGCAGACAGTGACGAAAACAGCAGCGCCTTCCCCGTGTCTCTTATAGAGGCCCAGTGCCGCGGGCCCAAAGGAGAGTTTAAGGGCAGCTGCTTCTTCCAGGTAGCTGCAGACACCCCGCGAGTGGGACAGCAGCAGCAGCAGCAGCAGCAGCAGCAGCAGCCGCAGACCGAAGCAGCAGCAGCTGCTGCTGGATTTGCTGTTGTTGTCTCAAAAGAGACAGACGAATGCGGATGGGCTTATGGCGAAAGTCTCACAGGCCCATGGGTAGCAAAAGAGACCCCAAGGACAGATGTTCGCAGGCGCACGTGAGCTGCTGCTGCAGCAGCTGCTGCTGCTGCTGCCGCTGTTATTGTTACCACTGCTGCTGCTGCTGCCGGGCCTCGAGAAGCGCAGAGACGCACTGCAGCGTACTTTGGGGCCTTTATCCTGCACTTTGCCAGGGGAGCGCCTATTGCTGTTGCTGCTGTCGCTGCTGCTTCTGTTGCTGCTGCTGCCGGTTTCGCTGCTGCTGCTGCTCCCCGTGACTCAGATTGCTGCTTCCTTGTGTTGTCCCTTCCTTTCAGATGGATGCCCCCACGAAGAGTTGCACGTGGCCTTACCTTTAACGGCAGAATGCAGCAGCAGCAGCAGCAGCAGAAACAGCAGCAGCAGCAGCAGGAGCGTGTCCCACAGCAGCTGCAGCAAGATTTCCCACAAGGAGTCCCTGCACGCCTCGGAGGCTTGCCGCTTTCCTCGAGTGAAGGTCCGAAGCAGCAGCAGCAACAACAACAACAACAGCAGCAGCAGCAGCAGCAGCAGGTCAGACGCAAGAGCTTTTCAGGTGCCTCCTCAGATGGAGAAACTCCCCGCAGCAGCGGCGGCAGCAGCAGCAGCCGCAGCAGCAGCAACAGCAGGTCTAAAAAAACGGTTTTTGCTGAGGCAGCAAAAGTCGCTTCTTCCTGGCTAGAAAAGAAATTGCGCTCACGCGCTCGCGGGCCTAGCGGGTGGACTAATGCAAAACAGCAGCAGCAGCAGCAGCAGCAGCGAGGGGGGCAGCTGCTGCCGCCGCAACAGCAAGGAGAGCAGCTGCCTCAGCAGCAGCAGCAGGTACCAGGCGTGTGGGGCCTTCCTGCTTGCGTTGAAGACAATTATTTCTCGGCAGAGAGCACAGAGGCGCAGGGAGCTGCTGCTGCTGCTGCTGCAGCTGCTGCTGCAGACGATGCAGCCGCAACACCCCGGTTGATGGAGGCAGCAAACGAGGGCAGCAGCTGCAAACTGAACCAGCAGCAGCCTGCTGCTGCAGCAGTTGATCCTTCTGCTGCTGAATCTGCGGAATCTAGTGAAAGATATCGCGACGCAGCAGCACCCGAAGCAGCAGCACCGACTGCTGCTGCTGCAGCGTTGGACGCTGCAGCTGCAACAGCAAAGCCCAGCGTAGCAGCAACGGATGTAACAGAAAATGAGGCATCCTCTCTCGCAACCGACAGGGAAAGAGCAGCAGCAGCAGCAGAACAAGAAGCAACAGCAGCAGGAGCACCAGCAGCACCGGTTAGCACTGCTGCAGGAGATGCAACACGGTCCTCAGCAGCAGCAGACAGAGGCTGCAGCAGCTGCTGCAGCAGCGCAGGCAGCTGCAGCTGATACACTCAGCAGCAGCCAAAGCGAGTTTGCTTCAACACAACTTCCTGCAGCAGCAGCAGAAGGCCTCTCACCCGCATCCGCAGAGGATGGGCTGTTGGCCTCTCGTGCTGCTACTGCACCCGCAGGAGCAGCAGCAGCAGCAACAGCAGCAGCAGCTGCTGCTGCTGCTGCTACTTCAGACGGCGCCAGCGGCGGTGGGCTGCGAGGGTTTTGGTTCGAGCTGCTGGGGGTCCCCGAAGTGAAGCAATCTTTCTCAGTGGACTCATTCTCAGAGCAGCAGCAGCAGCAGCAGCAGCAACAAACCCAAAAGCAGGAGAAGCTGCAACAGGGACACCAGCAGCAGCAGCAGCAACAGCAGCAGCAGCTGCTGCAGCAGGAGCCGCAACAAGAGCCGCCATCGCGGCGGCGGCCCTCTCTGGCAGCTCCCCGATGTGAGAGGCTCAAGCTGCAGCAGCAGCGACGTCGGCAGCAGCAGCAGCAGCAACAGCAGCAACAAGTGCATCCTCTGATGGAGGTTGGGCCAGCTGCTGCTGCGTTGCTGGTCCTGCAGCAGGAGCAGCAGCAACTGAGTCTGCAGCAGCAGCAGCAGCAAGAAACTGAGCGGGAAATATGCCGCCTGCACCGCGCGGAAGAGGCTCTGTGGCAGCAGCAGCAGCAGCAGCAGCAGCAGCGGTGGCCGTGGCGGCGCTTGCTGCACCTGCGCATGCAGCCGCTGCTGCCTGTGGGGGCCCTTCCTCCTCCTGTTCCTTTTTGCGCTACTTGTGGGGCCCCCATGTGCCAAAGCGTTATTCGCGAGGCAGCAGCAGCAGCAGCAATGGCAGCAGCAGCAGCAGCAGCAAAAGGCCCCTCAGTGGGCGCGGCGCTTCTGCACGAGTCTCCCTGCAGCAGTCTAGACGCTGCTGCTGAAGCGACAGCAGCAGCAGCAGCAGCAGCAAGGGCCCCCACCAGCTCGTGCGCTGC